>NC_143160.1:19544209-19844209 GCF_041381405.1 Jatropha curcas | reverse complement strand
TATGGCACCCAAAGCTTAAAGAAGCAAGAACACCAATAATAGAGTAAAAGAATAAGATAAACGCCACAAAGAATTGATAAGTTTACCTTGATTCTTGATGCAATTAGAAGAATGCAATCTCACACTCTCTAAAAACATGAACACGCCTAAGCATGAAGAAGTAGTCTTTAATTCATTGAATAATTGATTATAATTACAAAATAACAAGCTATTTATACTAATCTAAGAGGTCCAGATCCTTAGAGGATTTAGAGTTAGCTAAGGAGTAGGATTAGCAAATCTAAACCAACTAAGGAGTTGACTAACAAAATCATAACAACTTAAGGATTTGGAGATCTAATCCAAATCCACTAAAGATTGACTAAATCTAATCAAAATAAGGCTAATTATTCAAGGGTGGCCGAAATATTGGAGGCCCAACCCATTAGCAAAGCAAAAACTCAAAATAAGCTAACTAACTTAATGATAGGCAGGGACAAGCACGGCCTGGGTGTGCTATTTGGCACGGGCGTGCTTCAATGTAGGAGTTCCCTCATGAGAGTCAGAGGGAAGCACGGCCTGGGTGTGCTATTTGGCACGGGGGTGCTTCAAAGTCAGAGGGAAGCACGGCCTGGGTGTGCTATTTGGCACGGGGGTGCTTCAGAGTCAGAGGGAAGCACGGCCTGGGTGTGCTATTTGGCACGGGGTGTGCTTCAAGGTAGTTGTTTTCCTCAGCAAGTCAGACGAGGGCACGGCCTGGGGTGTGCCATCTAGCACGGGCGTGCTAACCAATTCATGTTTCCATTCAACATGTGCTTCTATTAATGTGAGAAATTTAGGTGTTCCTTCAAGTTCTTCATAGCACTTGTTGAAAGCAAGGTCATGGAGCTCTTTTGTAACTTGTTCTTGAATGTGTAAGGACATGGTTGCTCCATACTTCTTTGCACGACTCCTTGTAATTGGTCCATTAGGAAGTGCTAATGGATTGCCATTGTTGTGGTCCTTTTTCCCTTGAGCTCCATAGGTGGTTGGTGGTAGTGGATCCGTATCAAATTATTCCTTATCCTAGATTTATTTAGATTTAGCTAATCTTTAGTTGATTTGGATTAGTTAACCAAATTCTTAAGTTGTTTAGATTTGCTAGTCATATCCTTAGTTGGTTTAGATTTGCTAAATCCTACTCCTTAGCTAACTCTAAATCCTTTAAGGATATGGACCTCTTAGATTAGTATAAATAGCTTGTATTTTGTAATTAAAGACACAGCAATTATTCAATCAATAAAAAGAGAGATTTTCTTCTTCCATGCCTTTGGCGTGTTCATGTTTTTAGAGGGTGTGAGATTGTATTCTTCTAATTGCATCAAGAATCAAGGTAAACTTATCAATTCTTTGTGGCGTTTATCTTATTCTTCTACTCTATTATTGGTGTTCTTGCTTCTTTAAGCTTTGGGTGCCATAGAGGGGAATTTATTTAGATCTTGGATCTCTTCCAAAACTTGTCATAGAGTTCACGGAATATATTTCCATAGGGTTCCGCGTCAGTTTGGTATCAGAGCCAAAGATTAAGGTAAATTCTTATTTATCTTAGTTCTAGGGTTTGTGTTTATTTGTTTTCTTGTTCTTCTTGTTTTGTGTTTGTTTCTTCTTCATCTTATTTCTTTTGTGTTTGTTTTTTTCTTGTTTGATTAGTTCAATTCGTTTTACTTCAATTAAATTTGTCAATTTCATTCTTGTTTCAATTCTGGAAGTTTAGATCTTAGATCTTGTTGACTAAAAAAAAAAAAACAAAAAAAAAAAGAGTATAGAAAATTTTCGTCCACCAATAAAATTACTTGAGTGGATCTTGTTTTCCAAGTGATTTTGATCCTAATTCATGGGGATTTTACCTTATTTTGTGGGATTTGACCATATTTGGTGGGATTAGTTCCTAATTCTTAGGGATTTGACTTTATTTTGTGGGATTTGACCATATATTGTGGGATTCTAATACTAAGAGGATTTGACCATATTTTATGGGATTTAGTTTATCCGCTATAATCTTGTGATAAAGCCTAATCTTAACTACTTGTGGATAAGATAACAAGAATTAGTTACCCATATCTTTTTGAGATTAAGTTTATCCACTATAATATTTGATAAAATCCAATCAAATTCGTCCACCATTGAAGCTTGAATTATTGTGTGGATTTTGTTCCTAATTCATAGGGATTTTGTTCCTAAATCTTAGGGATTTGACCTTATTTTGTGGAGATTAAGTTTATCCACTGTAATCTTTGATAAAATCCAATCAAATTCGTCCACCATTGAAGCTTGAGTTATTATGTGGATTTTGTTCCTAATTCATAGGGATTTTGTTCCTAAATCTTAGGGATTTGACCTTATTTTGTGGAGATTAAGTTTATCCACTATAATCTTTGATAAAATCCAATCTTAACTACTTTGTGGATAAGGTAACAAGAATTAGTTATCCATATCTTTTTAGATTAAGCTTATCCACTATAATCCTTGTCAAAATCTAATCCTAACTAAATTGGGTTATATTGATAGGATAAAAGAGGATACAAGTCAGCACACCCGTGCTAGGCTCTGACCTTATAAAAAAAAAATCTTTTATTTGTGGATTTTTCTTTGATTGATTGCTTTGTTTAGGGTAGAATTAATTAGGTCCATATTTGGTTTGCTTTGTAGTAAGCCAAATTCATACATTATATACTGAAATTGTCTTTTAAACTCTAGTTTCTTTGTTTTTGTGTGAACTTTCTTTTGCTTCTATTACATTATTAGGGTGTGTTTGCTTGTTTACTACACTCTAATTGATAATTACAGTAGTGCATTATTTATATTCTTGTGCTACTATCCATCTCGTTTTGAGTCTTCTTTCTAGAATTTGTGCTTGCTTTTATTGTTAAGATTTATTTCTTGTTTCTAAACGTGCTTTTGAGTTGGTTTGTGCACCTAAGATTCTGAAGTACAATTGGAGGAATTGCAAGGAGTGATTATAGAGTGTAAACACGTGAGGGAGTGTTTATTATTAACTCAAAACTACTTTTGTTTTCTGTTTCTTTCTTAACAATGACTTTAAGCAAATCTGGAGATGGTAATATAGAGGATTCTCAATTGAAACTTATCATGGAATCAATTCAAGGACAATTTAGAACCTTCAATAATCTTGTCCAAGACATGAGGGGAGAATTGCAAGAAATAAAAGCAGCCCGAAGCTCTAATGCAACAAGAGCTCGTCCACGTACTCCTAGATTTCAAGCCCATGATGAAGAGGAGGCTAAAAACACTGATGTTGGTAAGGTTGATAGGCACTTTGAATCCATCAAGATGAAGATTCCAGAATTTTATGGTAACAACGCAAAAGAATACGTTGAATGGGAAAGAAAGGTAGAACAAATCTTTGAATGCCATAATTATTCTCAAGAAAAGAAATCTCACCTTGCAGCTATTGAATTCAAGGGTTATGCTATGTTTTGGTGGGAACAATTGCTATTAAACAGAAAAAGAAAAGGGATGCAATCTGTACCACCATGGGAGATCATGAAGGAGTTGATGCACCAAAAATTTGTCCCTACTCATTACTTTAGGGATTTGAATAATAAGTTCAGAAGGGTGCAAGGAAGGAAGAACGTAGATAGATATTCATTCACAAAGGATGAATGGATGACCAGTCCAAGATCATGTTCCTCGAAAGAAGTATATGAAAACCCATGTGAAAAGCAAAAGATGAGTTTTGAAGCTGTCAATAAAGAAAAAGAGTGTAAAAATAAAATGAGTGAAAATATAATGAGTGCGAGTAAAAAGAAAGAGGGAGAAGAAAAGGAAAAACAACTTCAACCTATATTTGTACCTTTGAGCAAAGAAGTTTGTTTGACCATCAATGATCCTAATTCATCTTTGCCAAGTGCGTTTGTTGATCCTTTGCGAGAAATTGAAGAATATGAGAAGCTACCTGAGAAAGTGTGACCTCAACTTTGAAAGAAAATGAGAGTGAGGCTTCGAGTTCAAAAGAACCAGAGTGTGAAAAGAGTGAGGAAAAAGAAGAGAAAGAGGCCACAAAAGATACAAAACAAATTAATGGCCCAATGGTGAGTGAAACACCGAGAGAGGAGAAAAAGAAACAAACTCTTTGTTTGAGAGAGGGAAAGAAATGAAACAGTGTTGGAGAGGGTAGATCAGTCTTGATGATTCGGTTAAAAGAAATTTTACTTAATTTGCCTAACATTGACTCTTCTACTTTGCCATCTAGTATTGTTTCTTTGTTGCAGGAGTTTTCTAATGGTGAAAAGAAGGCCGCTTTAGTCAAGAAAATGCATGCTAAGGCTAAAGTTCATAGAGACATAAAAAGGAGGAACAAACAATATGCTGACCATGTGACCAAAAGAAGGAAGAAGATAATATTTGTGCCAGGTGATTGGGTTTGGGTACATTTTCGCAAGGAAAAGTTTCCCAACCAAAGGAAGATTAAGCTTGATGAACGTGGAAATTTGGACACCTACAAGAGAGACTTACCATGTGAGTATGGTGTTTCCATTACTTTCAATGTTAGTGATTTGTCTCCTTTTGACATGGATACAGTTTCGAGGACAAACCTTTTCAAGGAAAGGGGGAATGATACGAATCCGCCATCACTCATCCATGGAACTCAAGGGGACAAGGAGAACAACATGAAAAATCCATTAGTGCTACCTAGTGGATCAACTACAAGAAGTCATGCAAAGAAATATGGAGCAACCATGGAGAACAAGGGAGCATGGATACCTCAACTTCTAACTAAGATTCGAGGACGAATCTTTTCGAGGAAAGGGGGAATGATACGGAATCGAGACCACTCAACCATAAAGCTTAAGGAAGCATGGAGAGCACCTAAGTTTCTCACATTAATGAAGGCACATGTTGAGTTGGAACCTGAATTACTAACATATGACATGCCCTGGACATACTAGAGCCTAACTTTGGCGTAATAAGTTAGCCCATTTTTGTTAATTTTGAGTTGTAATATTGTTAATGGGTTGGGCCACAATAAATTGGGCCACCCTTTTAATTTTTATCCTTAGTTGGTTTGAATTAATTATTCCTTATCCTTAGTTGGTTTGGATTAATTATTCCTTATCCTTAATTTGTTTTGGATTAGTTATTCCTTATCCTTAGTTGGTTTGGATTAATTATTCCTTATCCTTAGTTGGTTTGGATTAATTACTCCTTATCCTTAGTTGGTTTGGATTAATTATTCCTTATCCTAGATTTATTTAGATTTAGCTAATCTTTAGTTGATTTGGATTAGTTAACCAAATTCTTAAGTTGTTTAGATTTGCTAGTCATATCCTTAGTTGGTTTAGATTTGCTAAATCCTACTCCTTAGCTAACTCTAAATCCTTTAAGGATCTGGACCTCTTAGATTAGTATAAATAGCTTGTATTTTGTAATTAAAGACACAACAATTATTCAATCAATAAAAAGAGAGATTTTCTTCTTCCATGCCTTTGGCGTGTTCATGTTTTTAGAGGGTGTGAGATTGCATTCTTCTAATTGCATCAAGAATCAAGGTAAACTTATCAATTCTTTGTGGCGTTTATCTTATTCTTCTACTCTATTATTGGTGTTCTTGCTTCTTTAAGCTTTGGGTGCCATAGAGGGGAATTTATTTAGATCTTGGATCTCTTCCAAAACTTGTCATAGAGTTCATGGAATTTATTTCCATAGGGTTCCGCGTCACAAGGAATAAAATGAGCCATCTTGCTAAACCTATCAACAACAACAAATATACTGTCCTTACCACGCCTAGTTCTAGGTAAACCAAGCACAAAGTCCATGGATATATCAATCCAAGGAGAACTAGGAACAGGTAAAGGCATATATAATCCATGATGCATAGACTTAGATTTGACCTGTTTACAAGCAATACAAGAGTTACAAACTCTTTCTACATCTTTAATCATATGAGGCCAATAAAAGTGTTAATTCAACATATCATAAGTCTTATGTACCCCAAAGTGTCCCATCAATCCCCCACTATGAGATTCAAGCACAAGTAATTCACGCATAGAACATTTAGGCACACAAAGTTTGCTGCCTTTAAACAAATATCCATCATGTCTATAGAACTTATCAAATGCTCTATGCTCACATGCTATATATATGTTGCCAAAGTCAGAATCATTCTCTTATAAGTCTTTAACATACTCAAATCCAAGCAATTTAGAACTAAGAGTAGTAATTAGAGTATATCTTCTTGACAATGCATCAGCAACAATATTATCCTTTCCATGCTTGTATTTAATCACATATGGAAATTGTTCAATAAATTCAACCCACTTACCATGCCTTTTATTAAGCTTACCTTGACCCTTCAAGTGTTTTAGGGCCTCATGGTGATGGCGTGGTGGAAAGGCCTATGGTTTTGATAGAGAAACACGAGTGCTACAGTAACTTGCTACAGGAACTCAGAAGCATCCGTGCTACAGTACCTAAAAAAAAAAGATAGATGATTGTTTTTGGAAACAAACAAAACCCAATAGTTTTTGGAAACTAATAAAACCCAAATGTGTTTAACACTTTCTTGTTATTCCAAATCTCCCTTTCAAAGTACACAAAATCCCTTTATATAGGGAAACAAGAGATAGCCATAAACTCCCTTTGAATGTGTTGTTCAAAGACACAATTTCAAAGGACACCTAACTAGGTTGAAAACAACACATTCAAAGATACACCTAACTAGGTGGAAAACAACTTATTCAAAGGACACCTAACTAAGTTTGAAATAACTCATTCAAAGGCACAATTCAAAGGACACCTAACTAAGTTTGAAAACAACACAAATGAGCTGGAATTCATAGTCAATGATTAACCAAGTGCTCCTTGATTGTTGTCTTCAAAGATGATGGTTTGAAGGAACCCAAATGGCCCTAAAAGGAGCTATAGCTTCAGATTGAACATGTCACTCCCACCAAGCCCATCTTCACTTGGATTGTCTTCATCAACTTCACTAATGGAATCAAGACCAAAGCCCATGTCTAGGACAGCTTGTAAGGCTAGGCTAGATGGACCTCCATCATTCTCCCCTTCTTGAAAAGTTTCAACTTGGTCAGAAGTTGACATGGTGTCTTCCTTGTATTTGGCTAAGTCACTTACATTGAAGGTGTTGGAAATCTTGTAAGACGGAGGCAACTCTACCTTGTAAGCATTCTGGTTTACCTTCTTGATGATCTTGTAAGGACCCTCGGTGACGCGGAACCCAATGAAAATAAATTTCATGAACTCAATGACAAGTTTTGGAAGAGATCCAAGATCAAATTAAACCCCTCTCTATGGCACCCAAAGCTTAAAGAAGCAAGAACACCAATAATAGAGAAAAAGAATAAGATAAACGCCACAAAGAATTGATAAGTTTACCTTGATTCTTGATGCAATTAGAAGAATGCAATCTCACACTCTCTAAAAACATGAACACGCCTAAGCATGAAGAAGTAGTCTTTAATTCATTGAATAATTGTTGAATAATTACAAAATAACAAGCTATTTATACTAATCTAAGAGGTCCAGATCCTTAGAGGATTTAGAGTTAGCTAAGGAGTAGGATTAGCAAATCTAAACCAATTAAGGAGTTGACTAACAAAATCATAACAACTTAAGGATTTGGAGATCTAATCCAAATCCACTAAAGATTGACTAAATCTAATCAAAATAAGGCTAATTATTCAAGGGTGGCCGAAATATTGTGATACGGATCGGATCAAAGAATGGGATATAAGTTCGCCTCTATGGCACCCCACGTTTATAAGGAAACGGAAACACCAATAATCGAGATTAAATGCTCTATGGCACCCCACGTTTATAATGAAACGGTAACACCAGTAATCGAGCAAAGAACAAGATAAACGCCACAAACAAGTTGATAAGCTTACCTTAATTCTTGATGCAATTAGAGGAAGCAATCTCTCACTATCACTCTATGCAAAGGAGAACAAGCAAAGCTTGAACAGATGAAGTTTTCAATATCTCAAATTTACTGTAGCAAAGTCAAACTGATTGGCACGGCACTGTAGCGCTTCTGAGTTCCTGTAGCACGTTCCTGTAGCACTGTAGCGCTTCTGAGTTCCTGTAGCACGTTACTGTAGCAGCGTGCTTTCCTCCACTTCAAGAGCCACCAACAACATTAGAAGCCTAGGAATGCCTTCAAGTTCCTCACAACACTTGTTGAATGCAACATCATGCAGTTCTTGTGTTATTTGGGCTTGAACAAATAATGATATGGCTGCCCCATATCGCTTGGCACGGCTCCTTGTAATCGGTCCAATAGGAAGCACCAATGGATCTCCTTCGTCGTTCACCATGCCTCCTTGTGATCCAGCGACGAGTGATGATGGATCCGTATCATCCCCCCTTTCCTCAAAAAGATTTGTCCTCAAATCTGCATCCATGTCAAAAGGAGACAAATCACTAACGTTAAAGGTAGCGGAAACACCATACTCACCTGGTAAGTCTATCTTGTAGGCGTTGTCATTGACGCGTTCCAAGACTTGGAATGGACCATCTCCACGTGCATCTAGTTTAGACTTTCGTTGGCTGGGAAACCTTTCCTTCCGAAGGTGCACCCAAACCCAATCTCCAGGCGCAAACACTAGCTTCCTCCTTCCTTTATTGGCCTTGTCAGCATACTGTTTGTTCCTCTTTTCAATATTTGCTCGAGCCTTCTCATGTAAAGACTTCACCAGTTTAGCTTTCTGTTCACCATCTAAACTAGAGAGCTCATGTAAAGGTAAAGGAATAAGGTCCAAAACAGTTAGTGGGTTAAATCCATAAACAAGTTCAAATGGAGTAAAACCTGAAGTAGAATGTATGCTTCGATTATATGCAAATTCAATAAATGGCAAACAATCCTCCCAAGTTTTTAAATTTTTACCCACTATAGTACGAAGTAAAGTTCCCAAAGTCCTATTCGCAACCTCAGTTTGTCCATCAGTTTGTGGATGACAAGTAGTCGAATAAAGTAATTTTGTACCGAGTTTACCCCACAAAACCCGCCAAAAATGTGAAAGGAACTTAGCATCCCTATCAGAAACAATAGTCCGCGGAACTCCATGTAATCGTACCACCTCTCTAAAGAATAATTGAGCAACATGAATAGCATCATCAGTTTTGTGACAAGGAATGAAATGAGCCATTTTGCTGAACCTATCAACTACTACAAATATACTGTCTCTACCATGCCTAGTCTTAGGTAATCCAAGTACAAAATCCATAGATATATCAACCCAAGGTGAGCTAGGAATTGGTAAAGGCATATACAACCCATGAGGCATAGACTTAGATTTGGCCTGTTTACAAGTAAGACAAGAATCACAAACCTTCTCGACATCTTTACGCATATGAGGCTAATAAAAATGTTCATTCAACATGTCATAAGTCTTATGTACCCCAAAATGTCCCATCAATCCCCCACAGTGAGACTCAAGTACAAGCAAATCACGCATAGAGCATTTAGGAACACAAAGTTTACTGCCCCTAAACAAATATCCTTCGTGTCGATAAAATTTATCAAATGCCCCGTGTTCACATGCCAAATATACATTGCCAAAATCAGAGTCAGACTCATACAAATCCTTAACATACTCAAATCCTATCAATTTAGAGCTAACAGTAGTAAGTAAAGTATATCTCCGTGATAATGCATCAGCAACAACGTTATCCTTTCCATGCTTGTATTTAATAACGTAAGGGAATTGTTCAATGAACTCAACCCACTTACCATGTCGCTTGTTGAGCTTACCTTGACCCTTCAAATGTTTTAGGGCTTCGTGGTCAGTATGAATGACAAACTCTTTAGGTAGCAAGTAGTGTTGCCATACGCTCAAAGTCCTCACCAAGGCATATAGCTCCTTATCATAGGTCGAGTAATTGAGTTGTGCGCCGTTCAACTTCTCACTGAAATAGGCAATTGGTTTCTTCTCTTGCATCAGTACTCCTCCAATTCCTACACCAGAAGCATCACACTCAATTTCAAAGGTGTTCTCAAAATTAGGTAAAGAGAGTATAGGAGCGGATGTCAACTTCCCTTTAAGCATCTCAAACGCTTTCTGTTGTTCCTCGCCCCACTTGAACCCAACTTCCTTTTTAATTACCTCCGTGAGTGGTGCGGCAATCGAAGAGAAATCTTGTACAAACCGTCTGTAGAAACTTGCCAACCCATGGAAACTTCGCACATCCGAAGCTGATTTCGGCGTCGGCCATTCCTTGATAGCTTTCACTTTCTCCTCATCTACCTCTATACCCTGCGCACTTACAACAAAACCAAGGAACACAAGTCTATCTATACAAAATGTGCATTTCTTAAGCTTAGCATACAATTGTTCAGTTCTCAAAGCTTGTAATACTAGCCTAACATGCCCAACATGATCATTAAGAGACTTGCTATATACAAGTATATCATCAAAGTACACAACTACAAATTTTCCTAAGAAAGCTCGTAAAACATGGTTCATAAGCCTCATAAACGTACTAGGTGCATTAGATAATCCAAAAGGCATTACTAACCATTCATACAAACCATACTTAGTTTTGAAAGCAGTTTTCCACTCATCACCTAGTTGCATCCGAATTTGATGATAACTGCTCATTAAATCGATCTTTGTAAAGTAAGTAGACCCACACAATTCATCTAACATATCATCAAGTCTAGGAATAGGGTGTCTATACTTTACAGTGATTTTGTTGACCGCCCTACAGTCAATGCACATTCGCCATGTACCATCCTTTTTGGGTACTAAAGTACTGGAACGGCACAAGGACTCATGCTCTCTCGCACCAATCCTTTCTCCATAAGCTCATCAACTTGCCTTTGCAACTCCTTTGTCTCTGTTGGATTGCTTCGATAGGCTGGTCGATTTGGAATGGTGGAACCGGGAATGAAATCAATCTGATGTTCTATCCCTCTCAAAGGTGGTAATCCACTAGGTAGCTCCTCTGGAAAAACATCAGTGAATTCCTGTAACATAGAAACAAACACAGGAGGTAAACCATCAAGATTAGTGTCAGCGTTAGAAAATAAAATTTCCTTGAACCTAAGAAGCAGCACGGGTTGCCTCAAGGCTATGGCACACTTAACCTCTCTAGCTCTCGCATAAAAAGTGTGTTTCTTTCTCTCCCCTCGTTGTGTTTCACTCACTTTTGGGCCACCAATCTGTTTGGTATCTTTTGTGGCCTCTTTCTTTTCAACCTCTCTTTTAACACTCTTTTGTTCTCTCGAACTGGAAGCCTCACTCTCATTTTCCCTCAAAGCTGAAGTCTTTCTTTCTCTCTCAAGTATTTTCTTCTGATCGGTGTATACTTCTTGAGGTGATAATGGAACAAGAGTCACCTTCTTCCCCTTATGAACCAAAGAGTATCGGTTAAAGAACCCATCATGTAGTGCCTTTCGATCATATTGCCATGGCCTTCCCAACAATAGATGGCCTGCCTGCATCGGTACTACTTCACATAAAATTTCATCTTTGTACCATCCAATAGAGAACGGCACAAGCACCTGGCGTGTCACCTTCACCTCTCCACCATCATTCAACCATTGCAATCTATAAGGTTTAGGATGTTTAAGACATGCCAAATTCAATTTATTCACCATACTCACACTAGCAACATTAGTGCAACTACCCCCATCAATAATAAGCAAGCACACTTTTCCATGTATCAAGCATCTAGTGTGAAATATGTTCTCACGTTGTTCAAGGCTCTCCTCCTTAACATGCATATTCAAAACTCGCCTAACAACTAGAGATTCTCCACGTTCAGCAAACAACAAGTTATGCTCATCCTCATCTGACTTATCATTATCAACATCATGCAAATGAGGCAAATCATCACAATCACTACATTCAGATTCAGAACTAATATTACCATCTTCCCTAACAATCATAACCCTTTTATTAGGACATTGAGATGCAATATGCCCTTTTCCTAAACACTTAAAGCATTTAATCTCTCTAGCAGGGTTTATAGAGTTAGAAGTACCTTTGTTTCCCTTGAATGTAGTTTGGGCAACCTGTTTACCTTTCGAAACTAATTCTGTTCTTTGGAAACTAGGACCTTTGAAATCTTTCTTCTCACCTCCTTTGGACCATTTGGTTCCCAAAGTATTGTTGGAATATTTGTTGGTAGACTTTCCCCTTTTCTGCCTTTCTAGCTTCATGGCCATATCTACTGATACGGAATGGCTACCACTCAAACATAGAGCTCGAGGAAGTATGGGGAACACCTAAGTTTCTCACATTGATGGAAGCACATGTGGAGTTGGAACCTGAATTTCCAGCCTATGGCATGCCTAGACACTCACTGCCTCTCCTTTGCGCTTCTCGCGCTCGCGCAGTGAAGGTTCGCGCTCGCGAAGTGTCGCTCGCGCTCGCGCATGTTGGAATCGCGCTCGCGATTTGCGCTGCCTAACTCACTGCCTCTCCTTTGCGCTTCTCGCGCTCGCGCAGTGAAGGTTCACGCTCGCGAAGTGTCGCTCGTGCTCGCGCATGTTGGAATCGCGCTCGCGACTTGCGTTGCCTAACTCTCTGCCTCTCCTTTGCGCTTCTCGCGCTCGCGCACGGTAGAATCGCGCTCGCGAGGTGTGGTCGCGCTCGCGTATGTGAAGCTCGCGCTCGCGAAGGAAGCTAGTTAGCTTATTTTGTGTTTTTTTGCTTTGTTAATGGGTTGGGCCTCCAATATTTCGGCCACCCTTGATTAATTAGCCTTATTTTGTTTAGATTTAGTCAATCTTTAGTAGATTTGGAATAGATATCCAAATCCTTAAGTTGTTATGATTTTGTTAGTCAACTCCTTAGTTGGTTTAGATTTGCTAAATCCTACTCCTTAGCTAACTCTAAATCCTCTAAGGATCTGGACCTCTTAGATTAAGTATAAATAGCTTGTTATTTTGTAATTTTCAACAATCAACAATTAATGAATTAAAGACTATTTCTTCATGCTTAGGCGTGTTCATGTTTTTAGAGAGTGTGAGATTGCATTCTTCTAATTGCATCAAGAATCAAGGTAAACTTATCAATTCTTTGTGGCGTTTATCTTATTCTTTTACTCTATTATTGGTGTTCTTGCTTCTTTAAGCTTTGGGTGCCATAGAGGGGAATTTATTCTAGATCTTTGATCTATTCCAAAACTTGTCATTGAGTTCATGAAATTTATTTTCATTGGGTTCCGCGTCAGTTTGGTATCAGAGCCAAAGATTAAGTTAAATTCTTATTTATCTTAGCTCAAGGATCTGTGTTTATTTGTTTTCTTATTCTTATTGCTCTTTTGTTTGTTTTCTTCTTCATCTTGTTTCTTTGTGTGTTTGTTTTCTTTTGTTAGTTTCAATTCATTTTTGCTTTAATTAAATTTAGTAATTTCGTTCTTGTTTCAATTCTGGAAGTTTAGATCTTAGATCTTGTTGACTAAAAAAAAAAAAAAAAAAAAAAAAAAAAGAGTATAGAAAGAAAAATTCGTCCACCATTGAAATTGCTTGTGTGGATCTTGATTTTGTTCCTGAATCCAAGGGATTTGATCCTAATTCAAAGGGATTTTACCTTATTTTATGGGATTTTGCCATCTTTTGTGGGATTATTCCTAATCCTTAGGAGATTTGACCATATTTAGTGGGATTGTTCCTAATCCTAAAGGGATTTGACCATATTCTATGGGATTTAGTTATCCACTATAATCTTGTGATAAAATCCAATCTTAACTACTTGTGGATAAGATAACAAAAATTAGTTGACCATATCTTTTGAGATTAAGCAAATCTATTACAATCCTTGTCAAATCTAAGAAATCCTACTTAAATTGGGTTGTAGTTGACCATATCTATTGAGATTAAGCAAATCTACTACAATCCTTGTCAAACCTAAGAATCCTACTTAAATTGGGTTGCATTAAAAGGGACACAAGGCAGCACGCCCGTGCTTCACCTTAAAGCACAAACGTGCACTTTTCTAACTTCCACTTGTTGGACTAGGACTTAAACGCACGCCTGTGCTCCATCTAGCACGCCCGTGCACGGTTCTGACCCTAGTTAAAACATTGTTTTCTTTTGTTTTTCTTTGATTACTTGCTTTGTTTTGGGTAGAATTAATTAGGTCCATATTTGGTTTGCTTTGTAGTAAGCTAAATTCATACATTATATCCTAATATTGTCTTTCAAATTCTAGTTTCTTTGTTTTTGTGTGAGCTTTCTGTTGCTTCTATTACATTATTAGGGTGTGTTTGCTTGTTCACTACACTCTAATTGATCATTAAAGTAGTGCATTGTTTATGTTCTTGTGCTACTGTCCATATCGTTTTGAGTCTTCATTCTAGAATTTGTGCTTGCTTTTCATTGTTAAGTTTTATTCCTTGATTCTAAACGTGATCTTTGAGTTGGTTGGTTGAACTAAGATTCTGAAGTTCAATTGGAAGAATTGCAAGGAGTGATTACAAGAGTGTAAACACGTGAGGGAGTGATTTACCAAATTCTTTTGTGTTTTCTCTTTGAATACTAACCATGAGTACAGATAATAGAGAGGATGAAAGTCAAATAGATGATTCCCAATTAAAACTTGTAATGGAATTAATCCAAGAACAGTTTAAAAGCTTCAACAGTTTCTTCCAAGATATGAGAAAGGGTTTGAAGGAGATTAAAACTGCCCAACGCTCTAATACAACAAGAGCTCGTCCTAGTACTACACTAACCAGATTTAAACAACTAAAGATGAAGAGGTCGATAATCCTAATCATTACTTTAGGAATTTGAACAATGAATTAGAAAGGGAGCAAGGAAGGAAGAACATAGATAGATATTCATTCACAAAGGATGAATGGATGACCAGTCCAAGATCATGTTCCTCAAAGGAAGTGTATGAAGACCAATGTGAAAAGAAAAAGATGAGTTTTGTAGCTGTCAATAAAGAAAAGGAGTGTAAAAGTAAAATGAGTGAAAACATGATAAGTAAAAATAAAAAGAAAGAGGGAAAAGGAAAGGAAAAACAAATTCAACCTCTAATTGTACCTTTGTGCAAAGAAGTTTGTTTGACCATCGATGATCCTAATCCATCTTTGCCAAATGTGTTTGTTGATCCTTTGCAAGAATTCGAAGTATGTGATGACCAAGAGAAGCTACCTGAGATAGTGACCTCAACTTTGAGAGAAGATGAGAGTGAGGCTTCAAGTTCAAAAGAACCAGAAAAGAATGAAGAAAAGAAGGAGGAAGAAGCCACAGGGCAAACAAAACAAATTAATAGCCCATTAGAGAGTGAAACTTCAAGATTGAAAGAACAAAAGAGTGAAAAGAGTAAGGAGGAAGGGAAAGAGGCCACAAAAGATACAAAACAAATAAATGGCCCAATTGTGAGTGAAAAAAAGAAACAAATTGTGTATGTGAAAAAGAGAGAGATCCAAAACAGTGTGAGAGAGGGTAGACCAGTCTTGATGATTCGGTTTAAGGAGTTTTTGCATAGTTTGACCAACATTAACACTTCTCCTCTACCTTCTAGTTCTGTTTCTTTGTTGCAGGGATTTCCTAAAAGTGAAGAAAAGCCTACATTGGTGAAGGAGATGCATGCTAAGGCTAGGGTTCATATGAACATAAAGAACAAAGGCTATACCAACCATGCCAACAAGAGAAGAAGACATGTTGTGTTTAAACCAGGTGATTGGGTTTGGGTACATTTTCACAAGGAAAAGTTTCCCAACCAAAGAAAGATTAAGTTTGATGAACGTGGAGGTGAACCATTCCAAGTTGTGGAGCACATTGATGACAACACCTACAAGACAGGCTTACCAGGTGAGTATGGTGTTACCATTACTTTCAATATTAGTAATTTGTTTCCTTTTAACATGGCTGCAGATTCGAGGATGAACACTTTTGAGGAAAAGGGGAATGATATGAATCCGCCAACACTCATCCATGGAGATCAAAGGAACAAAGGAGCATGGATACCTCAACTTCTAACTAAGATTCGAGGACGAATCTTTTCGAGGAAAAGGGGTATGATACGAAATGGCTACCACTCAAACATAGAGCTCGAGGAAGCATGGGGAACACCTAAGTTTCTCACATTGATGGAAGCACATGTGGAGTTGGAACCTGAATTTCCAGCCTATGGCATGCCTAGACACTCACTGCCTCTCCTTTGCGCTTCTCGCGCTCGCGCAGTGAAGGTTCGCGCTCGCGAAGTGTCGCTCGCGCTCGCGCATGTTGGAATCGCGCTCGCGATTTGCGCTGCCTAACTCACTGCCTCTCCTTTGCGCTTCTCGCGCTCGCGCAGTGAAGGTTCGCGCTCGCGCATGTTGGAATCGCGCTCGCGACTTGCGCTGCCTAACTCTCTGCCTCTCCTTTGCGCTTCTCGCGCTCGCGCACGGTAGAATCGCGCTCGCGAGGTGTGGTCGCGCTCGCGTATGTGAAGCTCGCGCTCGCGAAGGAAGCTAGTTAGCTTATTTTGTGTTTTTTTGCTTTGTTAATGGGTTGGGCCTCCAATATTTCGGCCACCCTTGATTAATTAGCCTTATTTTGTTTAGATTTAGTCAATCTTTAGTAGATTTGGAATAGATATCCAAATCCTTAAGTTGTTATGATTTTGTTAGTCAACTCCTTAGTTGGTTTAGATTTGCTAAATCCTACTCCTTAGCTAACTCTAAATCCTCTAAGGATCTGGACCTCTTAGATTAAGTATAAATAGCTTGTTATTTTGTAATTTTCAACAATCAACAATTAATGAATTAAAGACTATTTCTTCATGCTTAGGCGTGTTCATGTTTTTAGAGAGTGTGAGATTGCATTCTTCTAATTGCATCAAGAATCAAGGTAAACTTATCAATTCTTTGTGGCGTTTATCTTATTCTTTTACTCTATTATTGGTGTTCTTGCTTCTTTAAGCTTTGGGTGCCAGAGAGGGGAATTTATTCTAGATCTTTGATCTATTCCAAAACTTGTCATTGAGTTCATGAAATTTATTTTCATTGGGTTCCGCGTCATCTACCATCTCCTCTAGTGTATCATAGCGATACATCTCCAAAGCATCAGCAATATCGCTATTTAGACCTCCAAAGAATCGTGACATGGTGATTTGGACATCTTCCTCAATCTTGGCTCTTGCCATGCAAATCTCCATCTCTTTATAGTACTCTTCCACGCTCCTCCCTCCTTGCACCATTCTTGCTAATTTATTATGTAAATCCCTGAAGTAATGAGCAGGAACAAACTTTTGGTGCATTAACTCCTTCATGATCTCCCATGGTGGTACTGGTCGCATCCCCCTGCTTCTTCTTTTTAGTAGCAATTGTTCCCACCAAAACATAGCATATCCTTTGAACTCCACAGCTGCAAGATGGGATTTCTTCTCCTGGGAATAGTTATGGCATTCAAAAATTTGTTCTACCTTTCTCTCCCATTCAAGGTATTCTTCAGCATTGTTGTTGCCTTTGAATTCTGGGATCCTCATTTTGATTGCTCCCAAGTCTCCATCAATTTTATTAGGATTAGTACCTTCAGTCTCCTCATCATCATAGGTTTGAATTCTAACTTGGGGACGGACTCTATTTTCATTAGAACTTTGTGAAGCCTTCAGCTCTTGCAATTCTTCCCTCATATCTTGAAAGAGATTGTTAAAGGTTCTAAATTGTCCTTGGATAGATTCCATGAACAATTTTAGTTGAGGATCTCTAATTGGATTTCCATCTCCGTTACCACCTCCAGATGTGCCTGTACTCATGGTTAGTATTCAAGAATAGAAAACACGAAAAAGATATGAGTTAGTGATAAAGCACTCCCTCACGTGTTTACACTCCTCAATCACTCCTTGCAATTCCTCCAATTGTACTTCAGAATCGTAGGTTAACCAACCAATTTGAAAGCACGTTTTAGAATCAAGGAAATAAATCTTAACAATAAAAGTAAGCACAAACTCTAGAAAGAAGACTCAAAACGATAATGGATGGTAGTACAAGGACAAGATGATGCACCACTTGATTAATTTAGAGTGTAGTGAACAAACAAATACACCCTAATAATGTAATAGAAGCAACGGCAGCTCAAAACAATAATTAAACAAACTAGAATTTAAAAGGACAATTTCTGGATATGATGTGTGAATTTAGTTTACTACAAAGCAAACCAAATATGGACCTAATTAATTCTACCCGATCAAAGCAAGCAAACAATAAAAACCAAATTTTCAGAATTGACACAGAAATTATAGTGATAACTAGATTTACTTGATGTCACAGGTTGATTATCTTTAACTATAAAATTGCATGCTTGTGTATATAAATGTAGTATAGTCGGTCCAAGCAAAAGAATCAACCTTTCCAGTCATGATTTGTGTTCTCTCAAGATAGGATTCCAATTTAAGCCAAAATACTTTTCGGTTGTCCAGCAATTGTGTCTTCCAATTTCAATATAGGTAGGTAATGATTATGTTGTCCAACAATGCTTTTGTGTCCCCCAAGTCAAATCTGGTAGGTAATAATTAGTTGTCCAACTGATACGGATCCACTACCACCAACCACCTATGGAGCTCAAGGAAACAAGGACCACAACAATGGCAATCCATTAGCACTTCCTAATGGACCAATTACAAGGAGCCGTGCAAAGAAGTATGGAGCAACCATGTCCTTATATATTCAAGAACAAATCACACAAGAGCTCCATGACCTTGCTTTCAACAAGTGCTATGAAGAACTTGAAGGAACACCTAAGTTTCTCACATTAATAGAAGCACAAGTTGAGTGGGAACCATGTTTGGATAGCAAGAGCTCCTTTGCACTTCTCGCGCTCGCGCAGTGAAGGTTCGCGCTCGCGAGTGTCGCTCGCGCTCGCGCATGTTGGAATCGCGCTCGCGATTTGCGCTGCCTAACTCACTGCCTCTCCTTTGCGCTTCTCGCGCTCGCGCAGTGAAGGTTCGCGCTCGCGAAGTGTCGCTCGCGCTCGCGCATGTTGGAATCGCGCTCGCGACTTGCGCTGCCTAACTCTCTGCCTCTCCTTTGCGCTTCTCGCGCTCGCGCACGGTAGAATCGCGCTCGCGAGGTGTGGTCGCGCTCGCGTATGTGAAGCTCGCGCTCGCGAAGGAAGCTAGTTAGCTTATTTTGTGTTTTTTTTGCTTTGTTAATGGGTTGGGCCTCCAATATTTCGGCCACCCTTGATTAATTAGCCTTATTTTGTTTAGATTTAGTCAATCTTTAGTAGATTTGGAATAGATATCCAAATCCTTAAGTTGTTATGATTTTGTTAGTCAACTCCTTAGTTGGTTTAGATTTGCTAAATCCTACTCCTTAGGTAACTCTAAATCCTCTAAGGATCTGGACCTCTTAGATTAGTATAAATAGCTTGTTATTTTGTAAATTTTGAGGAATCAACAATTCAATGAATTAAAGACTACTTCTTCATGCTTAGGCGTGTTCATGTTTTTAGAGAGTGTGAGATTGCATTCTTCTAATTGCATCAAGAATCAAGGTAAACTTATCAATTCTTTATGGCGTTTATTTTATTCTTTTACTCTATTATTGGTGTTCTTGCTTCTTTAAGCTTTGGGTGCCATAGAGGGGAGTTTATTCTAGATCTTTGATCTCTTCCAAAACTTGTCATTGAGTTCATGAAATTTATTTTCATTGGGTTCCGCGTCAGTTTGGTATCAGAGCCAAAGATTAAGGTAAATTCTTATTTATCTTAGCTCTAGGATCTGTGTTTATTTGTTTTTCTTATTCTTATTGTTCTTGTGTTTGTTTTCTTCTTCATCTTATTCTTTTATGTTTGTTTTCTTGTTTGATTGTTTCAATTCGTTTTTGTTTCAATTAAATTTAGTAATTTCGTGCTTGTTTCAATTCTGAAAGTTTAGATCTTAGATCTTGTTGCTAAAAAAAAAAAAAAAAAAAAAAAAATTATAGAAAGAAAATTCCGTCCACCATTGAAATTGCTTGTGTGGATCTTGATTTTGTTCCTGCAACCAAGAGATTTGATCCTAATTCAAAGGGATTTTACCTTTATTTGTGGGATTTTGCCATAATTTGTGGGATTATTCCTAATCCTTAAGAGATTTGACCATATCTAGTGGGATTGTGCCTAATCCTAAGGGATTTGACCATATTTTGTGGGATTTAGTTTATCCACCATAATCTTGTGATAAAATCCAATCTTAACTACTTGTGGATAAGATAACAAAGATTAGTTGACCATATCTTTGAGATTGAGAAAATCTACTACAATCCTTGTCAAATCTAAGAATCCTACTTAAATTGGGTTGCATTAAAAAGGGAACAAGGCAGCACGCCCGTGCTACACCTCAAGCACACCCGTGCTAGATCTTGCCTACCACTTGTTGGACTAGGCCTAATTACACACGCCCGTGCTCTGTTCTAGCCCTATCTTAAAATTGTGTTCTTTTGATTTTTCTTTGTTTGCTTGCTTTGTTTTGGGTAGAATTAATTAGGTCCATATTTGGTTTGCTTTGTAGTAAGCTAAATTCATACATTATATCCTAAAATTGTCTTTTAAATTCTAGTTTCTTGTTTTTGAGTGAACTTTCTATTGCTTCTATTACATTGTTAGGGTGTGTTTGCTTGTTCACTACACTCTAATTGATCATTAAAGTAGTGCATTGTTTATGTTCTTGTGCTACTGTCCATATCGTTTTTTTTTTTTGTCTTCTTTCTAGATTTTGTGCTTGCTTTTCATTGTTAAGTTTTATTCCTTGACTCTAAACGTGATCTTTGAGTTGGTTGGTTGAACTAAGATTCTGAAGTTCAATTGGAAGAATTGCAAGGAGTGATTCAAGAGTGTAAACACGTGAGGGAGTGAATTACCATTAACTCAAATCTTCTTGTGTTTTCTTTTGAATACTAACCATGAGCACAGGCAAATCTGGAGATGGTAATGATGGAATTCCAATTAAAGATCCTCAATTAAAACTCTTCATGGAAGCAATTCGAGGACAGTTTAGAACCTTCAATAATCTTGTCCAAGACATGAGGGAGGAATTGCAAGAGATAAAGGCTTCACAAAGCTCTAATACAACTAAAACTCGTCCACAAGCTAGATTTCAGGACCATGATGATGAAGAGAGTGAAGAGACCAATCCTAATAAACTTGATGGGGACTTGGGATCAATTAAGATGAGGATTCCAGAATTCAAAGGCAACAATAATGCTGAAGAATTCCTTGAATGGGAGAGAAAGGTAGAACAAATCTTTGAATGCCATAACTATTCTCAAGAAAAGAAATCCCATCTTGCTGCTGTTGAATTCAAAGGTTATGCCATGTTTTGGTGGGAACAATTGCTGTTGAAAAGAAGAAGGAAAGGATTACGACCCGTACCACCATGGGAGATCATGAAAGAGCTAATGCACCAAAAATTTGTCCCTACTCATTACTTTAGGGATTTACATAACAAATTAGCTAGAATGGTGCAAGGAGGAAGGAGTGTTGAAGAATACTACAAGGAGATGGAGATTTGCATGGCAAGAGCCAAGATTGAAGAGGAGGAGCAAATCACCATGTCACGTTTCCTAGGGGGTCTCAATAAAGACATTGCTGATGCTTTAGAGATGTATAGGTATGAAAGCTTAGAGGAGATGGTAGATATGGCCATGAAACTTGAGAGACAGAAAAAGGGGAGATCCAACACCAACAAGTATTCCAACAACACATGGGGATCTAAATGGTCTAAAGAAGGTGAGAAGAAGGAATTTAGAGGTTCAAATTCTCAAAGGACAGATTCAACTTCAAAGGGTAAAGAAACTGTCCAAACTCCATTTAAAAGCAACAAAGGTACTTCTAACTCTACAACCCCTTCTAGAGAAATTAAATGCTTTAAATGTTTGGGGAAAGGGCATTATGCATCTCAATGTCCTAATAAAAGAGTTATGATTGCTAAAGATGATGGGAATATTAGTTCTGAATCTGAATGTAGTGATTATGATGATATGCCTAATTTAGATGATGATAATGATGATTCAGAAAATTTAATACTTCCTGAACATGGAGAAGCTTTGGTTGCTAGACGTGCTTTGAACATGCATGTAAAAGAAGAAAGCCTTGAGCAACGTGAGAATATATTTCACACTAGATGTTTGATTAGTGGAAAAGTGTGTACTCTTATTGTTGATGGGGGTAGTTGCACTAATGTTGCTAGTGTAAACATGGTAAACAAACTGAACTTAACTTGTCTCAAGCATCCTAAGCCTTATAGGTTGCAATGGTTAAATGATTGTGGGGAAGTGAAAGTAACTAAACAGGTACTTGTGCCATTTTCTATTGGATGGTATGAAGATGAGATTTTGTGTGATATAGTACCTATGCAAGCTGGACATCTATTGTTGGGAAGACCATGGCAATATGATAGAAGAGCACTTCATGATGGATTCCACAATCGATATTCTTTGATTCATAAAGGGAAAAAGGTGGTTCTTGTACCTTTATCACCTCAAGAGGTTTATGAAGACCAAAGAAAGATAATTGAGAAAGAGAGAGAGGTTTCGGCCTTGAGAAAAAAAGAGAGTGAGAATCTGAGATTGAGAGAACAAAAGAGAGAAAAAAGTAAGGATGAGGGAAAAGAGGCCACAAAAATAACAAAACAAATTAATGGCCCAATTGTGAGTGAAAAACAAAGAGAGGAGAAAAAGAAACAGACTTTTTATGCAAGAACTAGAGAGGTTAAGTGTGCCATTGCCTTAGAGAAGCCCATATTGCTTCTTAGGTACAAGGAAGTTTTGTTTACTGAATCTAACACTAACCTTGACAATTTGCCTTCTATGTTTGTTTCTATGTTGCAGGAATTTGATGATGTCTTTCCTAGTGAATTACCAAGTGGTTTACCACCTTTAAGAGGAATAGAACATCAAATTGACTTCATTCCTGGATCCACCATTCCAAATAGGCCTGCCTATAGAAGCAATCCAATGGAAACAAAGGAGTTGCAAAGGCAAGTGGATGAACTTATGGAGAAAGGTTTGGTGAGAGAAAGTATGAGCCCGTGTGCCGTTCCCGTGCTTCTAGTACCTAAAAAGGATGGAACATGGCGCATGTGTGTTGATTGTAGAGCAGTCAACAAAATCACAGTAAAGTATAGACACCCTATCCCTAGACTTGATGATATGTTAGATGAATTGCATGGGGCAACTTACTTTACTAAAATTGATTTAATGAGTGGTTACCATCAAATTAGAATGCAACCAGGTGATGAATGGAAAACTGCTTTTAAAACTAAGTATGGTTTGTATGAATGGTTAGTTATGCCTTTTGGACTATCTAATGCACCTAGTACTTTTATGAGGCTTATGAACCATGTATTGCGTGCCTTCTTAGGAAAGTTTGTGGTTGTATACTTTGATGATATACTCATCTATAGCAAGTCTCTTAATGATCATATTGAGCATGTTAGGATAGTGTTACAAACTTTGAGGACAGAAAAGTTGTATGCTAAACTTAACAAATGCACATTTTGTATAGATAGACTTGTATTTCTTGGTTTTATTGTGAGTGCACAGGGTATTGAAGTAGATGAGGAGAAAGTGAAAGCTATCAAAGAATGGCCAACTCCCAAATCGGTTTCTGAAGTTAGGAGTTTTCATGGGTTGGCAAGCTTCTATAGAAGGTTTGTTAAAGATTTCTCTTCAATTGCAGCACCACTAACAGAAATTATCAAAAAGGAAGTTGGATTTAAGTGGGGAGAAGAACAACAAAGGGCATTCGAAACACTAAAAGGGAAGTTAACTTCTACACCTATACTTTCTTTGCCTAATTTTGATAATACTTTTGAGATTGAGTGTGATGCTTCTGGAGTGGGAATTGGGGCTGTCCTAATGCAAGAAAAGAAGCCAATTGCCTACTTTAGTGAGAAGTTGAATGGAGCACAACTCAACTATTCAACCTATGACAAAGAGCTTTATGCCTTGGTAAGAACTTTACATGTTTGGCAACACTACTTATTACCTAAAGAGTTTGTCATCCATACTGACCATGAGGCCCTAAAACACTTGAAGGGTCAAGGTAAGCTCAATAAAAGACATGGTAAGTGGGTTGAATTTATTGAACAATTTCCATATGTGATTAAATACAAGCATGGAAAAGACAATGTTGTTGCTGATGCATTATCAAGAAGATATACTCTAATTACTGCTCTTAGCTCTAAATTGCTTGGATTTGAGTATGTTAAAGACTTGTATGTGAATGATTCTGATTTTGGCAACATATATGTAGCATGTGAGCATGGAGCATTTGATAAGTTCTATAGACATGATGGATATTTGTTTAAGAACAACAAACTTTGTGTGCCTAAATGTTCTATGCGTGAATTGCTTGTGATTGAATCTCATAGTGGGGGATTGATGGGACACTTTGGGGTACATAAGACTTATGATATGTTGAATGAACACTTCTATTGGCCTCATATGATTAAAGATGTAGAGAGGGTTTGTAACTCTTGTATTACTTGTAAACAGGCCAAATCTAAGTCTATGCCTCATGGATTATACATGCCTTTACCTGTTCCTAGTTCTCCTTGGATTGATATATCTATGGACTTTGTACTTGGATTACCTAGGACTAAACGTGGTAAAGATAGCATATTTGTTGTTGTTGATAGATTTAGCAAGATGGCTCATTTTATTCCTTGTCATAAAACTGATGATGCCAATAATGTTGCTGAATTATTCTTTAAAGAAGTGGTAAGATTGCATGGGGTACCAAGAACAATAGTTTCTGATAGGGATGCAAAGTTTCTTTCACACTTTTGGAGGGTTTTGTGGGGTAAACTTGGAACTAAATTACTTTATTCTACAACTTGTCGTCCACAAACAGATGGACAAACTGAAGTTGTGAATAGAACTTTAGGAACATTGCTTCGTGCTATTGTGGGTAAGAACTTGAAAACTTGGGAAGATTGTTTGCCATTCATTGAGTTTGCATATAATCGTAGCATACATTCTACCTCAGGTTTTAGCCCATTTGAACTTGTTTATGGCTTTAATCCACTAACTGTATTAGATCTTGTTCCTTTACCTTTGAATGAACTTTCTAATCTAGATGGTGAGAAAAAGGCAGAATTGGTGAAGTCTTTACATGAGAAGGCTAGAGCCAACATAGAAAAGAGGAACAAGCAATATGCTAATCAAGCCAACAAGGGCAGGAAGAAGTTAGTACTTATGCCAGGTGATTGGGTTTGGGTACACTTTCGCAAGGAAAGATTTCCCAACCAAAGGAAGACTAAGCTAGATGCACGTGGAGATGGGCCATTCCAAGTCTTAGAACGCATCAATGACAATGCCTACAAAATAGACTTACCAGGTGAGTATAATGTTTCTGCAACTTTTAATATTAGTGATTTGTCTCCCTTTGACATGGATGCAGATTTGAGGACAAATCTTTTTAAAGAAGGGGGGGATGATACGGATCCACTACCACCAACCACCTATGGAGCTCAAGGAAACAAGGACCACAACAATGGCAATCCATTAGCACTTCCTAATGGACCAATTACAAGGAGCCGTGCAAAGAATATGGAGCAACCATGTCCTTATATATTCAAGAACAAATCACACAAGAGCTCCATGACCTTGCTTTCAACAAGTGCTATGAAGAACTTGAAGGAACACCTAAGTTTCTCACATTAATAGAAGCACAAGTTGAGTGGGAACCATGTTTGGATAGCAAGAGCTCCTTTGCGCTTCTCGCGCTCGCACAGTGAAGGTTCGCGCTCGCGAGTGTCGCTCGCGCTCGCGCATGTTGGAATCGCGCTCGCGATTTGCGCTGCCTAACTCACTGCCTCTCCTTTGCGCTTCTCGCGCTCGCGCAGTGAAGGTTCGCGCTCGCGAAGTGTCGCTCGCGCTCGCGCATGTTGGAATCGCGCTCGCGACTTGCGCTGCCTAACTCTCTGCCTCTCCTTTGCGCTTCTCGCGCTCGCGCAGTGAAGGTTCGCGCTCGCGAAGTGTCGCTCGCGCTCGCGCATGTTGGAATCGCGCTCGTGACTTGCGCTGCCTAACTCTCTGCCTCTCCTTTGCGCTTCTCGCGCTCGCGCACGGTAGAATCGCGCTCGCGAGGTGTGGTCGCGCTCGCGTATGTGAAGCTCGCGCTCGCGAAGGAAGCTAGTTAGCTTATTTTGTGTTTTTTTTGCTTTGTTAATGGGTTGGGCCTCCAATATTTCGGCCACCCTTGATTAATTAGCCTTATTTTGTTTAGATTTAGTCAATCTTTAGTAGATTTGGAATAGATATCCAAATCCTTAAGTTGTTATGATTTTGTTAGTCAACTCCTTAGTTGGTTTAGATTTGCTAAATCCTACTCCTTAGCTAACTCTAAATCCTCTAAGGATCTGGACCTCTTAGATTAGTATAAAGACTACTTCTTCATGCTTAGGCGTGTTCATGTTTTTAGAGAGTGTGAGATTGCATTCTTCTAATTGCATCAAGAATCAAGGTAAACTTATCAATTCTTTGTGGCGTTTATCTTATTCTTTTACTCTATTATTGGTGTTCTTGCTTCTTTAAGCTTTGGGTGCCATAGAGGGGAGTTTATTCTAGATCTTTGATCTCTTCCAAAACTTGTCATTGAGTTCATGAAATTTATTTTCATTGGGTTCCGCGTCACCAACAATGACTTTTTTCTCTTTTTTTTTTTTTTTTGATCAACAAGATTCAAGAACAGAAACAAATCTCCAGATTTGGTATTTAATAACTTATAAATTCGTAATAAATGTAATCAATTGATTTTTTTTTTTTTTTAATGAAGAACAAGCAACAACAAGAAGATTCAATAGAAGGTAATTCTAGATCTAAGTAGATCCAGCGAGGAAATAACTATATGCAACAAAATCCAAAGAGAAAATTCCAAATCTAAGAAGATCTAACGAGGAAACACCTAGATCCAACAAGATCTAAAGAGAAAAATTCCAGATCTGCAATGAAATCAAGAAATAAGACAAACAACAATGGAATCCAACAACAAGAAAACTCAAATTACTAACTAAGATAACAGAACTTACCCCAAAACTTTGATTTGGCTCTGATACCAAATGATACGGATCGGATCAAAGAATGGGATATAAGTTCGCCTCTATGGCACCCCACGTTTATAAGGAAACGGAAACACCAATAATCGAGATTAAACGCTCTATGGCACCCCACGTTTATAATGAAACGGTAACACCAGTAATCGAGCAAAGAACAAGATAAACGCCACAAACAAGTTGATAAGCTTACCTTAATTCTTGATGCAATTAGAGGAAGCAATCTCTCACTATCACTCTATGCAAAGGAGAACAAGCAAAGCTTGAACAGATGAAGTTTTCAATATCTCAAATTTACTGTAGCAAAGTCAAACTAATTGGCACGGCACTGTAGCGCTTCTGAGTTCCTGTAGCACGTTCCTGTAGCACTGTAGCGCTTCTGAGTTCCTGTAGCACGTTACTGTAGCAGCGTGCTTTCCTCCACTTAAAGAGCCACCAACAACATTAGAAGCCTAGGAATGCCTTCAAGTTCCTCACAACACTTGTTGAATGCAACATCATGCAGTTCTTGTGTTATTTGGGCTTGAACAAATAATGATATGGCTGCCCCATATCGCTTGGCACGGCTCCTTGTAATCGGTCCAATAGGAAGCACCAATGGATCTCCTTCATCGTTCACCATGCCTCCTTGTGATCCAGCGACGAGTGATAATGGATCCGTATCATATTGGAGGCCCAACCCATTAGCAAAGCAAAAACTCAAAATAAGCTAACTAACTTAATGATAGGCAGGGACAAACACGGCCTGGGTGTGCTATTTGGCACGGGCGTGCTTCAATGTAGGAGTTCCCTCACGAGAGTCAGAGGGAAGCACGGCCTGTGATACGGATCGGATCAAAGAATGAGATATAAGTTCGCCTCTATGGCACCCCACGTTTATAATGAAACGGAAACACCAATAATCGAGATTAAACGCTCTATGGCACCCCACGTTTATAATGAAACGGTAACACCAATAATCGAGCAAAGAACAAGATAAACGCCACAAACAAGTTGATAAGCTTACCTTAATTCTTGATGCAATTAGAGGAAGCAATCTCTCACTATCACTCTAAGCAAAGGAGTACAAGCAAAGCTTAAACAAATGAAGTTTTCAATATTTCAAAAATCGTGTTCTTACATGGAATACAAGATATTTATACTAAAACAAGAAACTAGGGCTTAATGAAGCATAAAACACATAAAACGCGTACTGTAGCGCGTCTGAGTTCCTGTAGCACGTTACTGTAGCAAAGTCAAACTGATTGGCGCGGCACTGTAGCGCTTCTGAGTTCCTGTAGCACTGTAGCGCTTCTGAGTTCCTGTAGCACGTTACTGTAGCAGCGTGCTTTCCTCCACTTAAAGAGCCACCAACAACATTAGAAGCCTAGGAATGCCTTCAAGTTCCTCACAACACTTGTTGAATGCAACATCATGCAGTTCTTGTGTTATTTGGGCTTGAACAAATAATGATATGGCTGCCCCATATCGCTTGGCACGGCTCCTTGTAATCGGTCCAATAGGAAGCACCAATGGATCTCCTTCGTCGTTCACCATGCCTCCTTGTGATCCAGCGACGAGTGATGATGGATCCGTATCATCCCCCCTTTCCTCAAAAAGATTTGTCCTCAAATCTGCATCCATGTCAAAAGGAGACAAATCACTAACGTTAAAGGTAGCGGAAACACCATACTCACCTGGTAAGTCTATCTTGTAGGCATTGTCATTGACGCGTTCCAAGACTTGGAATGGACCATCTCCACGTGCATCTAGTTTAGACTTTCGTTGGCTGGGAAACCTTTCCTTCCGAAGGTGCACCCAAACCCAATCTCCAGGCGCAAACACTAGCTTCCTCCTTCCTTTATTGGCCTTGTCAGCATACTGTTTGTTCCTCTTTTCAATATTTGCTCGAGCCTTCTCATGTAAAGACTTCACTAGTTTAGCTTTCTGTTCACCATCTAAACTAGAGAGCTCATGTAAAGGTAAAGGAATAAGGTCCAAAACAGTTAGTGGGTTAAATCCATAAACAAGTTCAAATGGAGTAAAACCTGAAGTAGAATGTATGCTTCGATTATATGCAAATTCAATAAATGGCAAACAATCCTCCCAAATTTTTAAATTTTTACCCACTATAGTACGAAGTAAAGTTCCCAAAGTCCTATTCACAACCTCAGTTTGTCCATCAGTTTGTGGATGACAAGTAGTCGAATAAAGTAATTTTGTACCGAGTTTACCCCACAAAACCCGCCAAAAATGTGAAAGGAACTTAGCATCCCTATCAGAAACAATAGTCTGCGGAACTCCATGTAATCGTACCACCTCTCTAAAGAATAATTCAGCAACATGAATAGCATCATCAGTTTTGTGACAAGGAATGAAATGAGCCATTTTGCTGAACCTATCAACTACTACAAATATACTGTCTCTACCATGCCTAGTCTTAGGTAATCCAAGTACAAAATCCATAGATATATCAACCCAAGGTGAGCTAGGAACTGGTAAAGGCATATACAACCCATGAGGCATAGACTTAGATTTGGCCTGTTTACAAGTAAGACAAGAATCACAAACCTTCTCGACATCTTTACGCATATGAGGCCAATAAAAATGTTCATTCAACATGTCATAAGTCTTATGTACCCCAAAATGTCCCATCAATCCCCCACAGTGAGACTCAAGTACAAGCAAATCACGCATAGAGCATTTAGGAACACAAAGTTTACTGCCCCTAAACAAATATCCTTCGTGTCGATAAAATTTATCAAATGCCCCGTGTTCACATGCCAAATATACATTGCCAAAATCAGAGTCAGACTCATACAAATCCTTAACATACTCAAATCCTATCAATTTAGAGCTAACAGTAGTAAGTAAAGTATATCTCCGTGACAATGCATCAGCAACAACGTTATCCTTTCCATGCTTGTATTTAATAACGTAAGGGAATTGTTCAATGAACTCAACCCACTTACCATGTCGCTTGTTGAGCTTACCTTGACCCTTCAAATGTTTTAGGGCTTCGTGGTCAGTATGAATGACAAACTCCTTAGGTAGTAAGTAGTGTTGCCATACGCTCAAAGTCCTCACCAAGGCATATAGCTCCTTATCATAGGTCGAGTAATTGAGTTGTGCCCCGTTCAACTTCTCACTGAAATAGGCAATTGGTTTCTTCTCTTGCATCAGTACTCCTCCAATTCCTACACCAGAAGCATCACACTCAATTTCAAAGGTGTTCTCAAAATTAGGTAAAGAAAGTATAGGAGCGGATGTCAACTTCCCTTTAAGCATCTCAAACGCTTTCTGTTGTTCCTCGCCCCACTTGAACCCAACTTCCTTTTTAATTACCTCTGTGAGTGGTGCGGCAATCGAAGAGAAATCTTGTACAAACCGTCGGTAGAAACTTGCCAACCCATGGAAACTTCGCACATCCGAAGCTGATTTCGGCGTCGGCCATTCCTTAATAGCTTTCACTTTCTCCTCATCTACCTCTATACCCTGCGCACTTACAACAAAACCAAGGAACACAAGTCTATCTATACAAAATGTGCATTTCTTAAGCTTAGCATACAATTGTTCAGTTCTCAAAGCTTGTAATACTAGCCTAACATGCCCAACGTGATCATTAAGAGACTTGCTATATACAAGTATATCATCAAAGTACACAACTACAAATTTTCCTAAGAAAGCTCGTAAGACATGGTTCATAAGCCTCATAAACGTACTAGGTGCATTAGATAATCCAAAAGGCATTACTAACCATTCATACAAACCATACTTAGTTTTGAAAGCAGTTTTCCACTCATCACCTAGTTGCATCCGAATTTGATGATAACCGCTCATTAAATCGATCTTTGTAAAGTAAGTAGACCCACACAATTCATCTAACATATCATCAAGTCTAGGAATAGGGTGTCTATACTTTACAGTGATTTTGTTGACCGCCCTACAATCAATGCACATTCGCCATGTACCATCCTTTTTGGGTACTAAAAGTACTGGAACGGCACAAGGACTCATGCTCTCTCGCACCAATCCTTTCTCCATAAGCTCATCAACTTGCCTCTGCAACTCCTTTGTCTCTGTTGGATTGCTTCGATAGGCTGGTCGATTTGGAATGGTGGAACCGGGAATGAAATCAATCTGATGTTCTATCCCTCTCAAAGGTGGTAATCCACTAGGTAGCTCCTCTGGAAAAACATCAGTGAATTCCTGTAACATAGAAACAAACACAGGAGGTAAACCATCAAGATTAGTGTCAGCGTTAGAAAATAAAATTTCCTTGAACCTAAGAAGCAACACGGGTTGCCTCAAGGCTATGGCACACTTAACCTCTCTAGCTCTCGCATAAAAAGTGTGTTTCTTTCTCTCCCCTCGTTGTGTTTCACTCACTTTTGGGCCACCAATCTGTTTGGTATCTTTTGTGGCCTCTTTCTTTTCAACCTCTCTTTTAACACTCTTTAGTTCTCTCGAACTGGAAGCCTCACTCTCATTTTCCCTCAAAGCTGAAGTCTCTCTTTCTCTCTCAAGTATTTTCTTCTGATCGGTGTATACTTCTTGAGGTGATAATGGAACAAGAGTCACCTTCTTCCCCTTATGAACCAAAGAGTATCGGTTAAAGAACCCATCATGTAGTGCCTTTCGATCATATTGCCATGGTCTTCCCAGCAATAGATGGCCTGCCTGCATCGGTACTACATCACATAAAATTTCATCTTTGTACCACCCAATAGAGAACGGCACAAGCACCTGGCGTGTCACCTTCACCTCTCCACCATCATTCAACCATTGCAGTCTATAAGGTTTAGGATGTTTAAGACATGCCAAATTCAACTTATTCACCATACTCACACTAGCAACATTAGTGCAACTACCCCCATCAATAATAAGCAAGCACACTTTTCCATGTATCAAGCATCTAGTGTGAAAGATGTTCTCACGTTGTTCAAGGCTCTCCTCCTTAACATGCATATTCAAAACTCGCCTAACAACTAGAGATTCTCCACGTTCAGCAAACAACAAGTTATGCTCATCCTCATCTGACTTATCATTATCAACATCATGCAAATGAGGCAAATCATCACAATCACTACATTCAGATTCAGAACTAATATTACCATCTTCCCTAACAATCATAACCCTTTTATTAGGACATTGAGATGCAATATGCCCCTTTCCTAAACACTTAAAGCATTTAATCTCTCTAGCAGGGTTTATAGAGTTAGAAGTACCTTTGTTTCCCTTGAATGTAGTTTGGGCAACCTCTTTACCTTTCGAAACTGATTCTGTTCTTTGGAAACTAGGGCCTTTGAAATCTTTCTTCTCACCTTCTTTGGGCCATTTGGATCCCCATGTGTTGCTAGAATACTTGTTGGTGGATCTCCCCTTTTTCTGTCTTTCAAGTTTCATGGCCATATCTATCATCTCCTCTAAGGTATCATACCTATACATCTCTAAGGCATCAGCAATGTCTTTGTTTAGACCTCCAAGGAATCGTGACATGGTGATTTGGACATCTTCCTCAATCTTGGCTCTTGCCATGCAAATCTCCATCTCTTTGTAGTACTCTTCCACGCTCCTCCCTCCTTGCACCATTCTTGCTAATTTATTATGTAAATCCCTGAAGTAATGAGCAGGAACAAACTTTTGGTGCATTAACTCCTTCATGATCTCCCATGGTGGTACTGGTCGCATTCCCCTGCTTCTTCTTTTTAGTAGCAATTGTTCCCACCAAAACATAGCATATCCTTTGAACTCCACAGCTGCAAGATGGGATTTCTTCTCCTGGGAATAGTTATGGCATTCAAAGATTTGTTCTACCTTTCTCTCCCATTCAAGGTATTCTTCAGCATTGTTGTTGCCCTTGAATTCTGGGATCCTCATTTTGATTGCTCCCAAGTCTCCATCAATTTTATTAGGATTAGTACCTTCAGTCTCCTCATCATCAGGGGTTTGAATTCTAACTTGGGGACGGACTCTAGTGGCATTAGAACTTTGTGAAGCCTTCAGCTCTTGCAATTCTTCCCTCATGTCTTGAAAGAGATTGTTAAAGGTTCTAAATTGTCCTTGGATAGATTCCATGAACAATTTTAGTTGAGGATCTCTAATTGGATTTCCATCTCCGTTACCACCTCCAGATGTGCCTGTACTCATGGTTAGTATTCAAGAATAGAAAACACGAAAAAGATTTGAGTTAGTGATAAAGCACTCCCTCACGTGTTTACACTCCGCAATCACTCCTTGCAATTCCTCGAATTGTACTTCAGAACCGTAGGTTAACCAACCAATTTGAAAGCACGTTTTAGAATCAAGGAAATAAATCTTAACAATAAAAGTAAGCACAAACTCTAGAAAGAAGACTGAAAACGATAATGGATGGTAGTACGAAGACAAGATGATGTACTACTTGATTATATTAATTTAGAGTGTAGTGAACAAACAAATACACCCTAATAATGTAATAGAAGCAACGGCAGCTCAAAACAATAATTAAACAAACTAGAATTTAAAAGGACAATTTCTGGATATGATGTGTGAATTTAGTTTACTACAAAGCAAACCAAATATGGACCTAATTAATTTTACCCAATCAAAGCAAGCAAACAATAAAAAACCAAATTTTCAGAATTGACACAGAAATTGATGTCACAGATTTACTTGATATCACAGGTTGATTATCTTTAACTATAAAATTGCATGCTTGTGTATATAAATGTATTATAGTCGGTCCAAGCAAAGTATCAACCTTTCCAGCAATGATTTGTGTTCTCTCAAGATAGGATCCCAATTTAAGTCAAATGCTTTTAGGTTGTCCAGCAATTGTGTCTTCCAATTTCAATATAGGTAGGTAATGATTATGTTGTCCAACAATGCTTTTGTGTCTCCCAAGTCAAATTTGGTAGGTAATAATTAGTTGTCCAACAATCACTTTTTTTTTTTTTTTTTTTGATTTGATCAACAAGATTCAAGAACACAAACAAATCTCCAGATTTGGTATTTAATAACTTATAAATTCGTAATAAATGTAATCAATTGATTTTTTTTTTTTTTTCTAACTGAAGAACAAGCAACAACAAGAAGATTCAATAGAAGGTAATTCTAGATCTAAGTAGATCCAGCGAGAAAATATATAGATGCAACAAAATCCAAAGAGAAAATTCCAGATCTAAGAAGATCTAACGAGGAAACACCTAGATCCAACAAGATCTAAAGAGAAAATTCCAGATCTGCAATGAAATCAAGAAATAAGACAAACAACAATGGAATCCAACAACAAGAAAACTTAAATTCCTAACTAAGATAACAGAACTTACCCCAAAACTTTGATTTGGCTCTGATACCAAATGATACGGATCGGATCAAAGAATGAGATATAAGTTCGCCTCTATGGCACCCCACGTTTATAATGAAACGGAAACACCAATAATCGAGATTAAACGCTCTATGGCACCCCACGTTTATAATGAAACGGTAACACCAATAATCGAGCAAAGAACAAGATAAACGCCACAAACAAGTTGATAAGCTTACCTTAATTCTTGATGCAATTAGAGGAAGCAATCTCTCACTATCACTCTAAGCAAAGGAGTACAAGCAAAGCTTAAACAAATGAAGTTTTCAATATTTCAAAAATCGTGTTCTTACATGGAATACAAGATATTTATACTAAAACAAGAAACTAGGGCTTAATGAAGCATAAAACACATAAAACGCGTACTGTAGCGCGTCTGAGTTCCTGTAGCACGTTACTGTAGCAAAGTCAAACTGATTGGCGCGGCACTGTAGCGCTTCTGAGTTCCTGTAGCACTGTAGCGCTTCTGAGTTCCTGTAGCACGTTACTGTAGCAGCGTGCTTTCCTCCACTTAAAGAGCCACCAACAACATTAGAAGCCTAGGAATGCCTTCAAGTTCCTCACAACACTTGTTGAATGCAACATCATGCAGTTCTTGTGTTATTTGGGCTTGAACAAATAATGATATGGCTGCCCCATATCGCTTGGCACGGCTCCTTGTAATCGGTCCAATAGGAAGCACCAATGGATCTCCTTCGTCGTTCACCATGCCTCCTTGTGATCCAGCGACGAGTGATGATGGATCCGTATCAGCCTGGGTGTGCTATTTGGCACGGGCGTGCTTCAATGTAGGAGTTCCCTCGTGAGAGTCAGAGGGAAGCACGGCCCGGGTGTGCTATTTGGCACGGGGTGCTTCAGAGTCAGAGGGAAGCACGGCCTGGGTGTGCTATTTGGCACAGGGTGTGCTTCAAGGTAGTTGTTTTCCTCAGCAAGTTAGACGAGGGCACGGCCTGGGGTGTTTCATCTAGCACGGGCGTGCTAACCAATTCATGTTCCCATTCAACATGTGCTTCTATTAATGTGAGAAATTTAGGTGTTCCTTCAAGTTCTTCATAGCACTTGTTGAAAGCAAGATCATGGAGCTCTTTTGTAACTTGTTCTTGAATGTGTAAGGACATGGTTGCTCCATACTTCTTTGCACGACTCCTTGTAATTGGTCCATTAGGAAGTGCTAATGGATTGCCATTGTTGTGGTCCTTTTTCCCTTGAGCTCCATAGGTGGTTGGTGGTAGTGGATCCGTATCATCCCCCCCTTCTTTAAAAAGATTTGTCCTCAAATCTGCATCCATGTCAAAGGGAGACAAATCACTAACATTAAAAGTTGCAGAAACACTATACTCACCTGGCAAGTCTATTTTGTAGGCATTGTCATTGATGCGCTCTAAGACTTGGAATGGACCATCTCCACGTGCATCTAGCTTACTCTTCCTTTGGTTGGGAAATCTTTCCTTGCGAAAGTGTACCCAAACCCAATCACCTGGCATGAATACCAACTTCTTTCTGCCCTTGTTTGCTCTTTCAGCATATTGCTTGTTCCTCTTTTCTATGTTGGCTCTAGCCTTCTCATGTAAAGACTTCACCAATTCTGCCTTTTTATCACCATCTAGATTAGAAAGTTCATTCAATGGTAAAGGAACAAGATCTAATACAGTTAGTGGATTAAAGCCATAAACAAGTTCAAATGGACTAAAACCTGAGGTAGAATGTATGCTACGATTGTATGCAAACTCAATGAATGGCAAACAATCTTCCCAAGTTTTTAAGTTCTTACCCACAATGGCACGAAGCAATGTTCCTAAGGTTCTATTTACAACTTCAATTTGTCCATCCGTTTGTGGATGACAAGTTGTAGAATAAAGCAATTTAGTTCCGAGCTTACCCCACAATACTCTCCAAAAGTGTGAAAGGAACTTTGCATCCCTATCAGAAACAATAGTTCTTGGTACCCCATGCAATCTTACCACTTCTTTAAAGAATAATTCAGCAATATTATTGGCATCATCAGTTTTATGACAAGGAATGAAATGAGCCATCTTGCTAAATCTATCAATAACAACAAATATGCTATCTTTACCACGTTTAGTCCTAGGTAATCCAAGTACAAAGTCCATAGATATATCAATCCAAGGAGAACTAGGAACAGGTAAAGGCATGTATAATCCATGAGGCATAGACTTAGATTTGGCCTGTTTACAAGTAATACAAGAGTTACAAACCCTCTCTACATCTTTAATCATGTGAGGCCAATAAAAGTGTTCATTTAACATATCATAAGTCTTATGTACCCCAAAGTGTCCCATCAATCCCCCACTATGAGATTCAAGCACAAGCAATTCACGCATAGAACATTTAGGCACACAAAGTTTGCTGCCTTTAAACAAATATCCATCATGTCTATAGAACTTATCAAATGCTCCATGTTCACATGCTACATATATGTTGCCAAAATCAGAATCATTCACGTACAATTCTTTAACATACTCAAATCCAAGCAATTTAGAACTAAGAGCAGTAATTAGAGTATATCTTCTTGATAATGCATCAGCAACAACATTGTCTTTTCCATGCTTGTATTTAATCACATATGGAAATTGTTCAATAAATTCAACCCACTTACCATGTCTTTTATTGAGCTTACCTTGACCCTTCAAGTGTTTTAGGGCCTCATGGTCAGTATGGATGACAAATTCTTTAGGTAATAAGTAGTGTTGCCAAACATGTAAAGTTCTTACCAAGGCATAAAGCTCTTTGTCATAGGTTGAATAGTTGAGTTGTGCTCCATTCAACTTCTCACTAAAGTAGGCAATTGGTTTCTTTTCTTGCATTAGGACAGCCCCAATTCCCACTCCAGAAGCATCACACTCAATCTCAAAAGTATTCTCAAAATTAGGCAAAGAAAGTATAGGTGCAGAAGTTAACTTCCCTTTAAGTGTGTCAAATGCCTTTTGTTGCTCTTCTTCCCACTTGAATCCAACTTCCTTTTTGATTATTTCTGTTAGTGGTGCTGCAATTGAAGAGAAATCTTTAACAAATCTTCTATAAAAGCTTGCCAACCCATGAAAACTCCTAACTTCAGAAACTGATTTGGGAGTTGGCCATTCTTTGATAGCTTTTACTTTCTCCTCATCTACTTCAATACCCTGTGCACTCACAATAAAACCAAGAAATACAAGTCTATCTATACAAAATGTGCATTTGTTAAGCTTAGCATACAACTTTTCAGTCCTTAAAGTTTGTAACACTATCCTAACATGCTCAACATGATCATTAAGAGACTTGCTATAGTTGAGTATATCATCAAAGTATACAACCACAAATTTTCCTAAGAAGGCACGCAATACATGGTTCATGAGCCTCATAAAAGTACTAGGTGCATTAGATAGTCCAAAAGGCATAACTAACCATTCATACAAACCATACTTAGTTTTAAAAGCAGTTTTCCATTCATCACCTGGTTGCATTCTAATTTGATGGTAACCACTCATTAAATCAATTTTAGTAAAGTAAGTTGCCCCATGCAATTCATCCAACATATCATCAAGTCTAGGGATAGGGTGTCTATACTTTACTGTGATTTTGTTGACTGCTCTACAATCAACACACATGCGCCATGTTCCATCCTTTTTAGGTACTAGAAGCACGGGAACAGCACATGGGCTCATGCTTTCTCTTATCAAACCTTTCTCCATAAGTTCATCAACTTGCCTTTGCAACTCCTTTGTCTCCATTGGATTGCTTCTATAGGCGGGCCTATTTGGAATGGTGGATCCAGGAATGAAGTCAATTTGATGTTCTATTCCTCTTAAAGGTGGTAAACCACTTGGTAATTCACTAGGAAAGACATCATCAAATTCCTGTAACATAGAAACAAACATAGAAGGCAAACTTTCAAGGTTAGTGTTAGTTTCAGCAAATAAAACCTCTTTGTACCTTAGAAGCAATATGGGCTTCTCCAAGGCAATAGCACACTTAACCTCCCTAACTCTTGCATAAAAAGTCTGTTTCTTTTTCTCCTCTCTTTCTTTTTCTCTCACAATTGGGCCATTGATTTGTTTTGTTATTTTTGTGGCCTCTTTTCCCTCATTCTTACTATCTTCTCTCTTTTGTTCTCTCAAAACCTCACTCTCTTTTTTTCTCAAGGCCGAAACCTCTCTCTCTCTCTCTCAAGTATCTTTCTTTGGTCTTCATAAACCTCTTGAGGTGATAAAGGTACAAGAACCACCTTTTTCCCCTTATGAATCAAAGAGTATCGATTGTGGAATCCATCATGAAGTGCTTTTCTATCATATTGCCATGGTCTTACCAACAATAGATGTCCAGCGTGCATAGGTACTATATCACACAAAATTTCATCTTCATACCATCCAATAGAAAATGGCACTAGTACCTGTTTATTCACTTTCACCTCCCCACAATCATTCAACCATTGCAAACGGATGCTTGAGACAAGTCAAGTTCAGTTTGTTTACCATGTTTACACTAGCAACATTAGTGCAACTACCCCCATCAATAATAAGAGTACACACTTTTCCGCTAATCAAACATCTAGTGTGAAATATGTTCTCACGTTGCTCATGGCTTTCTTCTTTAACATGCATGTTCAAAGCACGTCTAGCAACCAAAGCTTCTCCATGTTCAGGAAGTATTAAATTTTCTGAATCATCATTATCATCATCTAAATTAGGCATATCATCATAATCACTACATTCAGATTCAGAACTAACATTCCCATCATCTTTAGCAATCATAACCCTTTTATTAGGACATTGAGATGCATAATGCCCTTTCCCCAAACATTTAAAACATTTAATTTCTCTAGAAGGGGTCGTAGAGTTAGAAGTACCTTTGTTGCTTTTGAATGGAGTTTGGACAGTCTCTTTACCTTTTGAAGTTGAATCTGTCCTTTGAGAATTAGAACCCTTAAATTCCCTCTTTTCACCTTCTTTGGGCCATTTAGATCCCCATGTGTTGCTGGAATACTTGTTGGTGGATCTCCCCTTTTTCTGCCTTTCAAGTTTCATGGCCATATCTATCATATCTTCCAATGTATCATACCTATACATCTCTAAGGCATCTGCAATATCTTTATTTAGACCTCCAAGGAATCGTGACATGGTGATTTGCTCATCTTCTTCAATCTTGGCTCTAGCCATGCAAATCTCCATCTCCTTGTAGTATTCTTCTACACTCCTTCCTCCTTGCACCATTCTAGCTAATTTATTGTGTAAATCCCTAAAGTAATGAGTAGGGACAAATTTTTGGTGCATTAGTTCTTTCATGAGCTCCCATGGTGGTACGGGTCGTAATCCCTTCCTTCTTCTTTTCAATAGCAATTGTTCCCACCAAAACATAGCATAGCCTTTGAATTCTACAGCAGCAAGGTGAGATTTCTTTTCTTGAGAATAGTTATGGCATTCAAAAATTTGTTCTACTTTTCTCTCCCATTCAAGGTACTCTTCAGCATTGTTGTTGCCTTTGAATTCTGGAATCCTCATCTTAATTGATCCCAAGTCCCCATCAAGTTTATTAGGATTGGTCTCTTCACTCTCTTCAACATCATGGTCTTGAAATCTGGTTTGTGGACGAGTTCTAGTTGTATTAGAGCTTTGTGAAGCTTTTATCTCTTGCAATTCTTCCCTCATGTCTTGGACAAGATTATTGAAGGTTCTAAACTGTCCTTGAATTGCTTCCATGAAGAGTTTTAATTGAGGATCTTTAATTGGAATTCCATCATTACCATCTCCAGATTTGCCTGTACTCATGGTTAGTATTCAAAGAAAACACAAAAGATTTGGGTTATTGATAAATCACTCCCTCACGTGTTTACACTCTTGAATCACTCCTTGCAATTCTTCCAATTGAACTTCAGAATCTTAGTTCAACCAACCAACTCAAAGATCACGTTTAGAATCAAGGAATAAAACTTAACAATGAAAAGCAAGCACAAATTCTAGAATGAAGACTCAAAACGATATGGACAGTAGCACAAGAACATAAACAATGCACTACTTTAATGATCAATTAGAGTGTAGTGAACAAGCAAACACACCCTAATAATGTAATAGAAGCAACAGAAAGCTCACACAAAAACAAAGAAACTAGAATTTGAAAGACAATATTAGGATATAATGTATGAATTTAGCTTACTACAAAGCAAACCAAATATGGACCTAATTAATTCTACCCAAAACAAAGCAAGTAATCAAAGAAAAACAAAAGAAAACAATGTTTTAAGATAGGGTCAGAACAGAGCACGGGCGTGCTAGATGGAGCACGGGCGTGTGTAATTAGGCCTAGTCCAACAAGTAGTAGGCAAGATCTAGCACGGGTGTGCTAGAGGTGTAGCACGGGCGTGCTGCCTTGTGTCCCTTTTATTGCAACCCAATTTAAGTAGGATTCTTAGATTTGACAAGGATTGTAGTAGATTTGCTCAATCTCAAAAGATATGGTCAACTAATTTTTGTTATCTTATCCACAAGTAGTTAAGATTGGATTTTATCACAAGATTATAGTGGATAACTAAATCCCATAAAATATGGTCAAATCCCTTTAGGATTAGGAACAATCCCACTAAATATGGTCAAATCTCCTAAGGATTAGGAATAATCCCACAAAATATGGCAAAATCCCACAAAATAAGGTAAAATCCCTTTGAATTAGGATCAAATCCCTTAGATTCAGGAACAAATCAAGATCCACACAAGCAATTTTAATGGTGGACGAAATTTTCTTTCTATACTTTTTTTTTTTTTTTTTAGTCAACAAGATCTAAGATCTAAACTTCCAGAATTGAAACAAGCACAAAATTACTAAATTTAATTGAAGCAAAAACGAATTGAAACTAAACAAAAGAAAACAATCACACAAAGAAACAAGATGAAGAAGAAAACAAACACAAGAGCAATAAGAATAAGAAAACAAATAAACACAGATCCTAGAGCTAAGATAAATAAGAATTTACCTTAATCTTTGGCTCTGATACCAAACTGACGCGGAACCCAATGAAAATAAATTTCATGAACTCAATGACAAGTTTTGGAAGAGATCCAAGATCAAACTAAACCCCTCTCTATGGCACCCAAAGCTTAAAGAAGCAAGAACACCAATAATAGAGAAAAAGAATAAGATAAACGCCACAAAGAATTGATAAGTTTACCTTGATTCTTGATGCAATTAGAAGAATGCAATCTCACACTCTCTAAAAACATGAACACGCCTAAGCATGAAGAAGTAGTCTTTAATTCATTGAATAATTGTTGAATAATTACAAAATAACAAGCTATTTATACTAATCTAAGAGGTCTAGATCCTTAGAGGATTTAGAGTTAGCTAAGGAGTAGGATTAGCAAATCTAAACCAACTAAGGAGTTGACTAACAAAATCATAACAACTTAAGGATTTGGAGATCTAATCCAAATCCACTAAAGATTGACTAAATCTAATCAAAATAAGGCTAATTATTCAAGGGTGGCCGAAATATTGGAGGCCCAACCCATTAGCAAAGCAAAAACTCAAAATAAGCTAACTAACTTAATGATAGGCAGGGACAAGCACGGCCTGGGTGTGCTATTTGGCACGGGCGTGCTTCAATGTAGGAGTTCCCTCGTGAGAGTCAGAGGGAAGCACGGCCTGGGTGTGCTATTTGGCACGGGCGTGCTTCAATGTAGGAGTTCCCTCGTGAGAGTCAGAAGGAAGCACGGCCCGGGTGTGCTATTTGGCACGGGGTGCTTCAGAGTCAGAGGGAAGCACGGCCTGGGTGTGCTATTTGGCACGGGGTGTGCTTAGGTAGTTGTTTTCCTCAGCAAGTCAGAAGAGGGCACGGCCTGGGGTGTGCCATCTAGCACGGGCGTGCTAACCAATTCATGTTCCCATTCAACATGTGCTTCTATTAATGTGAGAAATTTAGGTGTTCCTTCAAGTTCTTCATAGCACTTGTTGAAAGCAAGGTCATGGAGCTCTTTTGTAACTTGTTCTTGAATGTGTAAGGACATGGTTGCTCCATACTTCTTTGCACGACTCCTTGTAATTGGTCCATTAGGAAGTGCTAATGGATTGCCATTGTTGTGGTCCTTTTTCCCTTGAGCTCCATAGGTGGTTGGTGGTAGTGGATCCGTATCACTCGGCTTTGGGCATAAGTTTATTCTTTCTTTTAGAAGGGAATCGTCCCTTCCTTAAGTGAACCCACACTAAGTCACCTTCTTTAAATTCCACAACAGGTTTTAGCTTGGCTTGCATCTTGTAGGCTTCGTTCTTCTTCTCAATATGTGCTTTTGCTCTAGCATGGAGTTTGACAATTTCAGTAGCTCTGTCCTCGGCCTTTAAGTTAGAGGGGATACTAGAGTGTGTGTTGCTCAAATCAAGAGGAACAAGTGGATTAGCTCCATAAACTAATTCAAAAGGAGTAAAATTAGTGGTCTTACTCTTCGAACTGTTGTAAGCAAATTCAGCATGAGCCAACAAAGAATCCCAATTCTTTACTTTCCCCTTTAGCAAACTTCGCAAAATGTTGCCTAAGCTTCGATTGACCACTTCTGTTTGTCCATCTGTTTGAGGATGAAAAGCCGTGCTGAACTTCAAGGTAGTTCCTAACCTTGCCCACAAATGCCTCCAAAAATGACTAAAAAACTTTACATCCCTATCACTCACTATGCTCCTAGGAATTCCATGGAGTTTTACAACATTTTCAAAGTACAAATTCAGAATATGAGATGCATCATTAGTTTTGTTACAAGCAATAAAATGAGCCATTTTTGAGAATCTATCTACTACAACCATAATGGAATCATTATTTCGTCTTGTTCTCAGCAAGTCAACAATGAAATCAATACTTAAATCTTCCCATGGTGAGCTTGGAATCGGCAAAGGCATGTATGGTCCGTGAGCTTGTAAGGTCATCTTGGATTGCTTACAAGTATTACAACCCTCAACAAGTCTTGAAACCTCTTTCCACATCTTTGGCCAATAGAAATTCTTGCTTGCCAATTCATAGGTTTTGTCTCTTCCAAAGTGACCGGCTAGGCCTCCACCATGGACTTCCTTAAGAATTGCTTCCCTTAAAGAGCTTTGAGGAACACAAACAGCATCAAGCTTGAAAAGATAACCATCATGAATAGTAAAGTCCCTAAATGCACCATCTTTCCTAACTCTCTCCCAAATTTGACCGAAATCCCCATCACTCTCATACAAGGTCTTAATATTCTCAAATCCTATTACATGAGCATGCATGGTACTAAGAACCTCATATCTCCTAGACAATGCATCAGCCACTCTATTACTTGGACCATCCCTATACTTCACTACAAAATCAAAGGATTGCATGTATTCAACCCAAGATGCATGTCTCTTGCTTAACTTAGCTTGACTTTGTATGTATTTGAGGGCTTGATGGTCAGTAAATAAGATGAAAGAGTTAGCCAACAAATATGCACTCCAATGTCTTAGAGCACGAATCAAGGCATAGAACTCAAGATCATAGGCAGAATATTTTCTCCTACACTCATTCAATTTTTCACTAAAAAATGCAATAGGTTTGCCTTCTTGACTCAAAACAGCCCCTATCCCAACCCCACTAGCATCACACTCCAATTCAAAAGGTAAGTTGAAATTAGGCAAGGCCAAAACAGGAGCTTTTGTCATTGCATTCTTTAAAGTGTTAAAAGTAAGGGTGGCTTGAGTTGTCCATTTAAACACCCCTTTTTTCATGCAGTCTGTTATAGGACTTGTTATAGTACTAAAACCTTTAATGAATCTCCTATAAAAAGAACAAAACCCATGAAAACTCCTTACTTGAAACAGATTGTTTGGAATAGGCCAATCAACAAAGGCCTTGACCTTTTCAGAATCCATATTTATACCATCTTTAGATACAACATACCCCAAACAACTAATGGTGCTATCACAAAAATGGCACTTCTCTACATTAGCATACAACGATTCACGGTCCAAAACCTCAAAAACAAGTCTCAAATGCATATAATGCTCATGTAAACTAGTACTAAAGATCAGAATATCATCAAAGTATATCACCACAAATTTGTTAAGAAAAGGTTTGAGTACCTCATTCATGAGTCGCATAAAGGTGGAAGGAGAATTAGAGAGTCCCATAGGCATGACCAACCATTCATACAACCCCTCATTGGTCTTGAAGGCTGTCTTCCGCTCATCACCTTCTCTAACACGAATTTGGTAGAATCCATTTGCAAGATCAATCCTTGAGAAAATTGAAGCTCCATGCAATCGATCAAGCATATCATCAAGCCTTAGAATAGGAAACCTGTACTTGATCGTTATCTTATTAACAGCCCTTGAATCTATCACCATTCTCCACTTGCCATTCTTTTTAGGAACAACAAAGGCTGGCACAACACAAGGAGAAACACTCTCCCTTATAAAGCCTCTCTTTAACAATTCATCAACTTGCTTTTGTAATTCATCACTCTCTTTAGGACTCATTCTATAGGAGTGCTTATGAGGAATTTGAGCTCCCAGAACAAAACCGATCTCATGTTGTATTGATCTTAGAGGGGGCAAACCGATATGTAAAGTGTTCTGGAAAACTCTCTCAAACTCTCTAATAAGAAATTGTACCTCTTTTGGAATCACATGATTCTATTTGGGCTCATCCTCCACATCAATTGGAACATAGCTAGGCAGCCCTTCCATGATCTCACTCTTCTCATCATTGGATAACAATCCAACCATTCCAACTTCTCTTTTCTTCTTTCGCTTCTCGGGTAGTAACGGTGTGAGCAAGATGGTGTTACCCTCATGGAAAAAGGTGTGAGTATTGGCCTTTCCTTGGTGTTGCACATCCTTATCATACAACCAAGGTCTCCCAAGAAGCAAGTGACAAGCTGTCATTGGGATAACATGGCAGCTCACCTCATCCACGTATTGCCCAATTGCAAAAGGAACTAGACACTTCTTAGTGACTTTAATTTCATGCTCAGAATTCAGCCAAGCCAACCTATAAGGGTTGTCAATTGGCTCGGTTTTCAGTCCCAACTTCGCAACCATTTCATTGGATACAACATTCTCACATGCACCACTATCAAAAATAACTTCACACAATTTATTTTTTGTCAAACATCTAGTGTGAAATAGGGATTTCCTCCTCCAATCCTCCTCATTCTTTTCAATTTTCAAAATACGCATCATCACTAAACACTCCCCATCTTCCATTGCATCACAAACTAGCATATCTCCCTCATCAACATTCAATTCACTATTTACTGCAACAGAATCAGCATGGTATATTTCTTCCTCAATCTCCTCTATCTCTCTAAGGGTCATTACTTTCCTTGAAGGACATTCAGATTGGAAGTGTCCATACCCTTGGCATTTGAAACATTTCAAAGCATTCTTAGAGGTACTTTTGGATGGTGGGACAGATTGGGTATTTCTTGGTGTGTTGGAAGTGTTTTTAAGAGGGGGTTTTGGTGAAGGTGTGTATGTGGTCTTGATAGGGGCAGAATTGGGGCTACTAGAGCTCGGTTTGTAGTTTATAAGGTCTGATATTGGTTTTGTTTTGGTGTGAATGCTTCAAACTTGTGTCACTTCTTAGTGCTAATCTCTTCAATTCAATAAGAGATTCATAAGGATAGAAGCTTACCATGTCTTGGATGTCGAATCGTAAGCCTTGGAGAAAACGCCCCATGATCAGCTCCTCGGTCTCCTCAACCTCACACTTCAATAAGAATTCCTCAAATTCCATGGTGTATTGTTCCACGGTTTTAGTATCTTGTTTGAGGCTCAACATTTTCTCAATCATTTTCTGTCTATAATGGGGTGGTAAGAACACCGCATCCATCTCTTCTTTCATCCTATCCCATTGAGTAATTTGAGGCCTCCCTTCCCTCATCCTTCGTTTTTGCAAATTATCCCACCAAAGGGCAGCATATCCCTTCAACTTCATAGCAGCAAGCTTCGTTCTTTTGTCTTCAGACACCTCCCTCAATTCAAAGGATCTCTCCATTGAGTATATCCATTCAAGATAGGCATCAGCATCGATCTTACCGTGAAATTCAAGTAATTCGATTTTGTAGTTGAAAGATTCTTCTTGTCTTTCAACACGGATGGGTGGTGGCAAACGCCTTCCTCCTTGGCCAAGTCCTCCATGAAACAGTCCTCTCCCTCTTCCTCTAAAACCTCCACGTCCCAATACAAGGTGATGGTCCTCTCCATTGAAATCTTCATTTGTCAGTTCCTCTTCATGAGGACTTCGGGTATTTGGGGGAGTATTTTGGATGAGTGTTTCTAAGGCTTCATTCTTGGCCATAAGAACTTCCATTTCCAACCATTCTCAATTGCTAAGGCTAGATGATACGAAATGGCTACCACTCAAACATAAAGCTCAAGGAAGCGTGGAGAACATCTAAGTTTCTCACATTAATAGAAGCACATGTTGAATGGGAACATGAATTGGTTAGCACGCCCGTGCCAAATAGCACACCCAGGCCGTGCTTCCCTCTGACTCTGAAGCACCCCCGTGCCAAATAGCACACCCTGGCCGTGCTTCCCTCTGACTCTCACGAGGGAACTCCTACATTGAAGCACGCCCGTGCCAAATAGCACACCCAGGCCGTGCTTCCCTCTGACTCTCACGAGGGAACTCCTACATTGAAGCACGCCCGTGCCAAATAGCACACCCAGGCCGTGCTTGTCCCTGCCTATCATTAAGTTAGTTAGCTTATTTTGAGTTTTTGCTTTGCTAATGGGTTGGGCCTCCAATATTTCGGCCACCCTTGAATAATTAGCCTTATTTTGATTAGATTTAGTCAATCTTTAGTGGATTTGGATTAGATCTCCAAATCCTTAAGTTGTTATGATTTTGTTACTCAACTCTAAGAGGGGAGTTTATTCTAGATCTTTGATCTCTTCCAAAACTTGTCATTGAGTTCATGAAATTTATTTTCATTGGGTTCCGCGTCACTAGATCTTGATCTTCTAACATGACTTATTTGTCTTTGTTAAGAGATGTTTGTTGGTTATTAAGCATAACTATGAAAACAAATGAAAGTGAAAGAAGGTAAGATTGTTGGCTCTGATACCAACTAATGGCGTGGTGGAAAGGGCTATGGTTTTGATAGAGAAACACGAGTGCTACAGTAACTTGCTACAGGAACTCAGAAGCATCCGTGCTACAGTACCTTAAAAAAAAAGATAGATGATTGTTTTTGGAAACAAACAAAACCCAATAGTTTTTGGAAACTAATAAAACCCAAATGTGTTTAACACTTTCTTGTTATTCCAAATCTCCCTTTCAAAGTACACAAAATCCCTTTATATAGGGAAACAAGAGATAGCCATAAACTCCCTTTGAATGTGTTGTTCAAAGACACAATTTCAAAGGACACCTAACTAGGTTGAAAACAACACATTCAAAGATACACCTAACTAGGTGGAAAACAACTTATTCAAAGGACACCTAACTAAGTTTGAAATAACTCATTCAAAGGCACAATTCAAAGGACACCTAACTAAGTTTGAAAACAACACAAATGAGCTGGAATTCATAGTCAATGATTAACCAAGTGCTCCTTGATTGTTGTCTTCAAAGATGATGGTTTGACGGAACCCAAATGGCCCTAAAAGGAGCTGTAGCTTCAGATTGAACATGTCACTCCCACCAAGCCCATCTTCACTTGGACTGTCTTCATCAACTTCACTAATGGAATCAAGACCAAGGCCCATGTCTAGGACAGCTTGTAAGGCTAGGCTAGATGGACCTCCATCACATGGTCTGTGTGGATGACAAACTCCTTAGGTAGTAAGTAGTGTTGTCAAACATTTAAAGTTCTTACCAAGGCATACAACTGACGCGGAACCCAATGAAAATAAATTTCATGAACTCAATGACAAGTTTTAGAAGAGATCAAAGATCTAGAATAAATTCCCCTCTATGGCACCCAAAGCTTAAAGAAGCAAGAACACCAATAATAGAGTAAAAGAATAAGATAAACGCCACAAAGAATTGATAAGTTTACCTTGATTCTTGATGCAATTAGAAGAATGCAATCTCACACTCTCTAAAAACATGAACACGCCTAAGCATGAAGAAGTAGTCTTTAATTCATTGAATAATTGTTGAATAATTACAAAATAACAAGCTATTTATACTAATCTAAGAGGTCCAGATCCTTAAAGGATTTAGAGTTAGCTAAGGAGTAGGATTTAGCAAATCTAAACCAACTAAGGATAAGACTAATAAAATCATAACAACTTAAGGATTTGGATATCTAATCCAAATCTACTAAAGATTGACTAAATCTAAACAAAATAAGGCTAATTAATCAAGGGGGGCCGAAATATTGGAGGCCCAACCCATTAACAAAGCAAAAAACTCAAAATAAGCTAACTAACTTAATGAGAGGCAGGGACAAGCACGGCCTGGGTGTGCTATTTGGCACGGGCGTGCTTCAATGTAGGAGTTCCCTCGTGAGAGTCAGAGGGAAGCACGGCCAGGGTGTGCTATTTGGCACGGGGGTGCTTCAGAGTCAGAGGGAAGCACGGCCTGGGTGTGCTATTTGGCACGGGGGTGCTTCAAGGTAGTTGTTTTCCTTAGCAAGTCAGACGAGGGCACGGCCTGGGGTGTGCCATCTAGCACGGGCGTGCTAACCAATTCATGTTCCCACTCAACATGTGCTTCTATTAATGTGAGAAACTTAGGTGTTCCTTCAAGTTCTTCATAGCACTTGTTGAAAGCAAGGTCATGGAGCTCTTTTGTAACTTGTTCTTGAATATGTAAGGACATGGTTGCTCCATACTTCTTTGCATGGCTCCTTGTAATTGGTCCACTAGGAAGTTCTAATGGATTGCCATTATTGTGGTCCTTGTTCCCTTGAGCTCCATAGGTGGTTGGTGGTAGTGGATCCGTATCATCCCCCCCTTCTTTAAAAAGATTTGTCCTCAAATCTGCATCCATGTCAAAGGGAGACAAATCACTAACATTAAAAATTGCAGAAACACCATACTCACCTGGCAAGTCTATCTTATAGGCATTGTCATTGATGCGCTCTAAGACTTGGAATGGACCATCTCCACGTGCATCTAGCTTACTCTGATATGGATCCATTGGTGCTTCCTAGTGGGCTTGGATGTGTTCTTATCCTTTGTTGCTTGTTTTGGTCTAATTAATATGTAAGGGATATGGGCTCATAGTGTTTATTTAAGTTGTTTTGGGTTGGTTTTATGATGCATGCAATCTGCCCAATATCTAGTTGTTTGTTTTGGGCTGGAAATGACTTTATTTTGTGTTTTAGAGTTAAGCCCATGTGTTTTGGCCCTAGGGCAGCCTAGTTAGATGCTCTTCTTTAGGGTTATGTTTGTTTAAGGCATATAAATAGCCTCCTTAAGATGTAAAACGGGATTTTGGCATAATTTGAATCAAAGACAGATTGTTCATGCTCTTGCATGTTCTTCTTGATTAGAGAGATTGTGAGAATTTGCTATCCTCTAATTGCATCAAGAATTAAGGTAAACTTATCAACTCGTTGTGGCGTTTATCTTGTTCTTTGCTCGATTATTGGTGTTACCGTTTCCTTATAAACGTGGGGTGCCATAGAGCGTTTTAATCTCGATTATTGGTGTTTCCGTTTCCTTATAAACGTGGGGTGCCATAGAGGCGAACTTATATCCAATTCCTTTGATTCCCGATCCCGGATCCTTATCATACTCTTCCTTTGGTTGGGAAATCTTTCCTTGCGAAAGTGTACCCAAACCCAATCACCTGGCATAAGCACCAACTTTTTCCTGCCCTTGTTGGCTTTATTAGCATATTGCTTGTTCCTCTTTTCTATGTTGGCTCTAGCCTTCTCATGTAAAGACTTCACCAATTCTGCCTTTTTCTCTCCATCTAGATTAGAAAGTTCATTCAAAGGTAAAGGAACAAGATCTAATACAGTTAGTGGATTAAAGCCATAAACAAGTTCAAATGGACTATAACCTGAGGTAGAATGTATGCTACGATTATATGCAAATTCAATGAATGGCAAACAATCTTCCCAAGTTTTCAAGTTTTTACCCACAATGGTACGAAGCAATGTTCCTAAAGTTCTATTCACAACTTCAGTTTGTCCATCTGTTTGTGGATGACAAGTTGTAGAATAAAGCAATTTAGTTCCAAGCTTTCCCCATAAAACTCTCCAAAAGTGTGAAAGGAACTTTGCATCCCTATTAGAAACTATAGTTCTTGGTACCCCATGCAATCTTACCACTTCTTTAAAGTATAATTCAGCAATATTATTAGCATCATCAGTTTTATGACAAGGAATGAAATGAGCCATCTTGCTAAATCTATCAACAACAACAAATATGCTATCTTTACCACGTTTAGTCCTAGGCAATCCAAGTACAAAGTCCATAGATACATCAATCCAAGGAGAACTAGGAACAGGTAAAGGCATGTATAATCCATGAGGCATAGACTTAGATTTGGCCTGTTTACAAGTAATACAAGAGTTACAAACCCTCTCTACATCTTTAATCATGTGAGGCCAATAAAAGTGTTCATTTAACATATCATAAGTCTTATGTACCCCAAAGTGTCCCACCAATCCCCCACTATGAGATTCAAGCACAAGCAATTCACGCATAGAACATTTTGGCACACAATGTTTGCTACCCTTAAACAAATATCCATCATGTCTATAGAACTTATCAAATGCTCCATGCTCACATGCTACATATATGTTGCCAAAGTCAGAATCATTCACATATAAGTCCTTAACATACTCAAATCCAAGTAATTTAGAACTAAGAGCAGTAGTTAGAGTATATCTTCTTGACAATGCATCAGCAACAACATTATCTTTTCCATGCTTGTATTTAATCACAAATGGAAATTGTTCAATAAATTCAACCCACTTACCATGCCTTTTATTGAGCTTACCTTGACCCTTCAAGTGTTTTAGGGCCTCGTGGTCAGTATGGATGACAAACTCTTTAGGTAACAAGTAGTGTTGCCAAACATGTAAAGTTCTTACCAAGGCATAAAGCTCTTTATCATAGGTTGAATAGTTGAGTTGTGCTCCATTCAACTTCTCACTAAAGTAGGCAATTGGCTTCTTTTCTTGCATTAAGACAGCCCCAATTCCCACTCCAGAAGCATCACACTCAATCTCAAAAGTATTCTCAAAATTAGGCAAAGAAAGTATAGGTGCAGAAGTTAACTTCCCTTTTAGTGTTTCGAATGCCCTTTGTTGTTCTTCTCCCCACTTGAACCCAACTTCCTTTTTAATAATTTCTGTTAGTGGTGCTGCAATTGAAGAGAAATCTCTAACAAATCTTCTATAGAAGCTTGCCAACCCATGGAAACTCCTAACTTCAGAAACTGATTTGGGAGTTGGCCACTCTTTGATAGCTTTCACTTTCTCCTCATCTACTTCAATACCCTGTGCACTCACAATAAAACCAAGAAATACAAGTCTATCTATACAAAATGTGCATTTGTTAAGCTTAGCATACAACTTTTCTGTCCTCAAAGTTTGTAACACTATCCTAACATGCTCAATATGATCATTAACAGACTTGCTATAGATGAGTATATCATCAAAGTATACAACCACAAATTTTCCTAAGAAGGCACGCCATACATGGTTCATAAGCCTCATGAATGTACTAGGTGCATTAGATAGTCCAAAAGGCATAACTAACCACTCATACAAACCATACTTAGTTTTAAAAGCAGTTTTCCATTCATCACCTGGTTGCATTCTAATTTGATGGTAACCACTCATTAAATCAATTTTAGTAAAGTAAGTTGCCCCATGCAATTCATCTAACATATCATCAAGTCTAGGGATAGGGTGTCTATACTTTACTGTAATTTTGTTGACTGCTCTACAATCAACACACATGCGCCATGTTCCATCCTTTTTAGGTACTAGAAGCACGGGAACGGCACACGGGCTCATGCTTTCTCTCACCAAACCTTTCTCCATAAGTTCATCAACTTGCCTTTGCAACTCCTTTGTTTCCATTGGATTGCTTCTATAGGCAGGCCTATTTGGAATGGTGGATCCAGGAATGAAGTCAATTTGATGTTCTATTCCTCTTAAAGGTGGTAAACCACATGGTAGTTCACTAGGAAAGACATCCTCAAATTCCTGCAACATAGAAACAAACATAGAAGGCAAACAATCAAGGTTAGTGTTAGTTTCAGCAAATAAAACCTCTTTGTACCTTAGAAGCAATATGGGCTTCTCCAAGGCAATAGCACATTTAACCTCTCTAACTCTTGCATAAAAAGTTTGTTTCTTTTTCTCTACTCTCTGTTTTTCACTCACAATTGGGCCATTTATTTGTTTTGTTATTTTTGTGGCCTCTTTTCCCTCATTCTTACTATCTTCTCTCTTTTGTTCTCTCGAAATTTCACTCTCTTTTTTTCTCAAGGCCGAAACCTCTCTCTCTCTCTCAACTATCTTTCTTTGGTCTTCATAAACCTCTTGAGGTGATAAAGGTACAAGAACCACCTTTTTCCCCTTATAAATCAAAGAATATCGATTGTGGAATCCATCATGAAGTGCTCTTCTATCATATTGCCATGGTCTTCCCAACAATAGATGTCCAGCTTGCATAGGTACTATATCACACAAAATTTCATCTTCATACCATCCAATAGAAAATGGCACAAGTACCTGTTTAGTCACTTTCACTTCCCCACAATCATTCAACCATTGCAACCTATAAGGTTTAGGATGCTTGAGACAAGTCAAGTTCAGTTTGTTTACCATGTTTACACTAGCAACATTAGTGCAACTACCCCCATCAATAATAAGAGTACACACTTTCCCACTAATCAAACATCTAGTGTGAAATATATTCTCACGTTGCTCAAGGCTTTCTTCTTTAACATGCATGTTCAAAGCACGCCTAGCAACCAAAGCTTCTCCATGTTCAGGAAGTATCAAATTTTCTGAATCATCATCATCATTATCATCAAGTAATTTAGGCATATCATCATAATCACTACATTCAGATTCAGAACTAATATTCCCATCATCTTTAGCAATCATAACCCTTTTATTAGGACATGGAGATGCATAATGCCCTTTTCCCAAACATTTAAAGCATTTAATTTCTCTAGAAGGGGTTGTAGAGTTAGAAGTACCTTTGTTGCTTTTAAATGGAGTTTGGACAGCTTCTTTACCTTTTGAAGTTGAATCTGTCCTTTGAGAATTAGAACCTCTAAATTCCTTCTTCTCACCTTCTTTAGGCCATTTAGATCCCCATGTGTTGTTGGAATACTTAATGGTGTTGGATCTTCCCTTTTTCTGTCTTTCAAGTTTCATGGCCATATCTACCATCTCCTCCAAGTTTTCATACCTATACATCTCTAAAGCATCAGCAATGTCTTTATTGAGACCTCCAAGGAATCGTGACATGGTGATTTGCTCTTCTTCTTCAATCTTGGCTCTTGCCATGCAAATCTCCATCTCCTTGTAGTACTCTTCCACACTCCTTCCTCCTTGCACCATTCTAGCTAATTTGTTATGTAAATCCCTAAAGTAATGAGTAGAGACAAATTTTTGGTGCATTAGCTCTTTCATGATCTCCCATGGTGGTACGGGTCGTAATCCTTTCCTTCTTCTTTTCAATAGCAATTGTTCCCACCAAAACATGGCATAGCTTTTGAATTCAACAGCAGCAAGATGGGATTTCTTTTCTTGAGAATAGTTATGGCATTCAAAGATTTGTTCTACCTTTCTCTCCCATTCAAGATATTCTTCAGCATTGTTGTTGCCTTTGAATTCTGGAATCCTCATCTTAATTGATCCCAAGTCCCCATCAAGTTTATTAGGATTGGTCTCTTCACTCTCTTCAACATCATGGTCTTGAAATCTGGTTTGTGAAGCTTTTATCTCTTGCAATTCCTCCCTCATGTCTTGGACAAGATTATTGAAGGTTCTAAACTGTCCTTAAATTGCTTCCATGAAGAGTTTTAATTGAGGATCTTTAATTGGAATTCCATCATTACCATCACCAGATTTGCCTGTACTCATGGTTAGTTTTCAAAAGAAAACACAAGAAGATTTGAGTTAATGGTAATTTCACTCCCTCACGTGTTTACACTCTTGAATCACTCCTTGCAATTCTTCCAATTGAACTTCAGAATCTTAGTTCAACCAACCAATTCAAAGATCACGTTTAGAATCAAGGAATAAAACTTAACAATGAAAAGCAAGCACAATTCTAGAATGAAGACTCAAAACGTGATGGATAGTAGCACAAGAGTATGAATAATGCACTACTGTAATTATCAATTAGAGTGTAGTAAACAAGCAAACACACCCTAACAATGTAATAGAAGCAATAGAAAGCTCATACAAAAACAAGAAACTAGAATTTAGAAGACAATATTAGGATATAATGTATGAATTTGGCTTACTACAAAGCAAACCAAATATGGACCTAATTAATTCTACCCAAAACAAAGCAAGCAATCAAAGAAAAAACAAAAGAAAACAATGTTTTAACTAGGGTCAGAACAGAGCACGGGCGTGCTAGATGGAGCACGGGCGTGTGTGATTAGGCCTAGTCCAACAAGTGGTAGGCAAGATCTAGCACGGGTGTGCTTGAGGTGTAGCACGGGCATGCTGCCTTGTGTCCCTTTTTAATGCAACCCAATTTAAGTAGGATTCTTAGATTTGACAAGGATTGTAGTAGATTTTGCTTTATCTCAAAAGATATGGTCAACTAATTTTTATTATCTTATCCACAAGTAGTTAAGATTGGATTTTATCACAAGATTATAGTGGATAACTAAATCCCATAAAATATGGTCAAATCCTTTTAGGATTAGGAACAATCCCACTAAATATGGTCAAATCTCCTAAGGATTAGGAATAATCCCACAAAATATGGCAAAATCCCACAAAATAAGGTAAAATCCCTTTGAATTAGGATCAAATCCCTTGGATTCAGGAACAAAATCAAGATCCACACAAGCAATTTCAATGGTGAACGAAATTTTCTTTCTATACTCTTTTTTTTTTTTTTTTTTTTTTTTTTTTAGCAACAAGATCTAAGATCTAAACTTCCAGAATTGAAACAAGCACGAAATTACTAAATTTAATTGAAGCAAAAACGAATTGAAACAATCAAACAAGAAAACAAACACAAAAGAAATAAGATGAAGAAGAAAAGAAACACAAAAACAAGAAGAATAAGAAAACAAATAAACACAAACCCTAGAACTAAGATAAATAAGAATTTACCTTAATCTTTGGCTCTGATACCAAACTGACGCGGAACCCAATGAAAATAAATTTCATGAACTCAATGACAAGTTTTGGAAGAGATCAAAGATCTAGAATAAATTCCCCTCTAATACGACCCTAGCCAATTAACAAGTACTCTTGCAAATCAACAAGGAACATCTAGCGGAAAGCATGCAATCTCGGAAGTACCCGACAATCCCTTTAACCCCCAAGTACTCTTGAAGAGAGAAAGCAGGGAATTTAGAACAAGAATCAGAAACTTACCTTCAAGTACTCTTGAAAACAACTCTGAAATTCTTGGTGCAATTAATCTTGTAGAACTCACAAGCTTAACTACTAAGGATATTTTGGTTCTATGAAGAACACAATCTGTTCTTGAAAGAACAAGAAGAAAACGTTTTGTTTTGATTTCAATTCAATGGTGGCTGTTGTGCAACTCTTACAACAATATAAGTAACCTAAGCTAACCCTAATGTGGCCCAAATGGGCTTAATTAAATACAAGTCCAAGCTAACTACTTAAAACAATCCTGACTTAAACATTAACTAACTTAGGCTGGCCCTATTCTAGAAAATAAGCCCAACCAACCTTACACTTAATTAATTAAGTCCACTAAAAGAATTTAAACAAAATAGGGCAAATGGGCCGAAGGCCCTACACAACCCATACTTAAGCTCATAATAAGATAACAACCTCCTAAATTTGCCTAAGTATAGAATCATGTAAAATGCATCAAATGGCAGCCTCATTGCACGCCTCAAGCATCATAACAAGCTTTGGTGCTTCTTCAAGTTCAATCTCACATCTTGCATAATTATGATCTTGAAGCTCTAATGTGATTTGTTCTTGAGCAAATGCATTCAAGGCTGTTCGTAGCTTGGTTGCACGAGCTCTTGTGATTGGCCCCACGGGTAGAGCTAGAGGATCCTTCACCTTGCTTCCTTGATCCGTATCATTCCCTCCCTCCTCAAAAAGATTTGTCCTCAAATCTGAATCATAATCAAATGGAGAAAGGTCAGAAACATTAAAGGTAGCAGACACGCCATACTCACCTGGTAGATCAATCTTATAGGCATTGTCATTGATCCTCTCCAACACTTGAAAAGGCCCATCACCTCGGGCCGCAAGCTTTCCTTTCCTTTGGTTTGGAAATCTTTCCTTCCTCATGTGCACCCAAACCCAATCGCCAGGTTGAAATACCACACGCCTCCTTCCCTTGTTGGCACGGTCAGCATAGCTTTTGTTCTTCATGTCTATATGAGCCCTAGCTTTAGCATGTATCTCCCGGATCAATTCAGCCTTCTTTTCACCATCTAAGTTAGCAATTTCACTTAAAGGCAAAGGAAATAAATCAAGTACAGTTAAAGGATTAAAACCATACACAAGCTCAAATGGACTATAACCACTAGAAGAATGTATAGACCTATTATAAGCAAATTCAATGAAAGGCAAACAATCCTCCCAAGTTTTCAGATTCTTACCAACCACCGCTCTAAGTAAAGTACCTAGAGTTCTGTTAACTACCTCAGTCTGTCCATCCGTTTGGGGATGACAAGTAGTAGAGTACAGCAACTTTGTACCAAGCTTACCCCATAAAACACGCCAAAAGTGAGAAAGGAATTTGGCATCACGGTCTGAGACTATGGTGCGTGGCACCCCATGCAATCTCACAACCTCCCTGAAAAACAACTCAGCAATACGGACAGCATCATCACTCTTATGGCATGCAATGAAATGTGCCATCTTACTAAACCTGTCCACAACAACAAAAATACTATCCCTACCACGCTTTGTTCTGGGCAATCTAAGTACAAAATCCATAGAAACATAGTCCAAGGCAAAGTAGGTACAGGTAAAGGCATATAAAGGCCATGAGGCATAGATTTAGACTTAGCTTGCTTACATGCTATGCACACACCACACAGTTTCTCTACATCCCTACGCATATGTGGCCAAAAGAAATGTTCAGCAAGTATATCATATGTTTTAAGAACACCAAAATGCCCCATAAGTCCTCCACAATGCGATTCTAATACAAGCAATTCACGCATAGAACATTTGGGTATACAAATTTTATTTCCCTTAAATAAAACCCCTCATGCCTAAAGAACTTATTAAATGCCCCATGTTCACATGCACTCCAAATAAGACTGAAGTCATCATCATCAACATACAAGGATTTTATATGCTCAAATCCTAACAACTTAGCATTAAGAGTAGTAATTAAAGCATACCTCCTAGAAAGTGCATCAGCCACAATATTTTCTTTCCCTTGCTTGTATTTAATCACAAAAGGAAACTGTTCAATGAATTCAACCCACTTACCATGTCTCTTGTTCAACTTACCTTGTCCCTTGAGGTGCTTTAAAGACTCATGGTCAGTGTGTATGACAAATTCTTTGGGTAGAAGGTAATGTTGCCATACCTCCAATGCTCTCACTAGAGCATATAGCTCCTTGTCATAGGTTGAATAATTGAGTTGCGCTCCATTGAGTTTCTCACTGAAACAGGCAATAGGCTTTCTCTCCTGCATCAACACTGCACCAATACCTACACCAGAAGCGTCACACTCAATCTCAAATGTTTTATCAAAGTCAGGTAAAACTAAAATAGGAGCAGAACAAAGAATGGATTTTAAAGTATCAAATGCCCTTTGTTGCGCTTCCCCCCATTTGAACCCAACTTCCTTCTTTACCACCTCTGTGAGTGGGGCTGCTATAGTAGAGAAGTCCTTCAGAAACCTCCGGTAAAAGCTTGCCAAGCCATGGAAACTCCTCACCTCAGATATAGATTTAGGAGTTGGCCATTCTCGAATTGCTTTAACCTTCTCCTCATCGACTTCAATCCCCTGTGCACTCACAACAAAACCAAGAAAAACAAGCCTATCTATGCAAAAAGTGCATTTCTGTAGTTTAGCATAATATAACTTTTCAGCTCTCAAAGTTATCAATACTAACCTAACATGCTCAATATGCTCATCAATAGATTGGCTATAAATCAATATATCATCAAAATAAACCACAACAAATTTGCCTAGAAAAGCACGTAAGATATGGTTCATTAATCTCATGAAAGTACTAGGTGCATTTGTTAGTCCAAATGGCATAACCATCCACTCATATAAACCATATTTAGTCTTAAAGGCAGTTTTCCATTCATCACCTAACTTCATTCTAATTTGATGATATCCACTCATTAAATCAATTTTCGAAAAGTATTTACTACCATGCAGTTCATCTAACATATCATCTAGCCTAGGAATTGGATGGCGATACTTAACTGTGATTTTGTTGACAGCTCGGCAGTCAACACACATCCTCCAAGAACCGTCCTTCTTAGGCACAAGTAATACAGGCACTGCACATGGGCTCATACTCTCCCTCACAAATCCCTTAGACAACAGGTCATCAACTTGGCACTGCAACTCCTTAGTCTCCATGGGGTTGCTCCTATACGCTGGCCTATTAGGAATTGTGGCTCCGGGCACGAAGTCAATCTGATGCTCAATGCCTCTTAGGGGTGGTAGTCCGCTAGGCATTTCATCAGGAAACACATCAGAAAACTCCTGCAATAAAGAAACAAAACTAGGAGGCAAAGAAGAAGTGTCAATGTCAGTCAAATTAAGCAAAGTTTCCTTAAACCGAATCATTAAGATTGGTCTACCCTCACCAACACTGCTACGGATCTCTCTCTCTCTTACATACATGTTTTGTTTCTTTCTTCCCTCTCTTGGTGTTTTACTCACCAATGGGCCATTCAATTGTTTCTTTTCACTCTTGGCCTCTTTATCCCTTTTTTCTTGATCTTTATTTTCTCCCTCCCCCTGAATACAATTCTGCCCCTCACTTTCTAATATCCTCTTTTGGTCCAAATAGACCTCTTGTGGTGTTAAAAGAGCTAGAACCACATTTTTACCCAAATAGGCTAGGGAGAACCGGTTGGTGTATCCGTCATGCTGGGCTCGCCTGTCAAATTGCCATGGGCGGCCTAGAAGAATATGCCCAGCTAGCATAGGTACTACATCACAAGTGACCTCATCCTTGTACCTTCCAATGGAAAATGGCACCTTCACCTGCTTGTTTACTCTTACAGAACCCATATCATTTAGCCATTGAAGCTTATATGGCCTTGGGTGCTGCACACATGTCAAACCCAATTTCTGCACCATGCTCAAACTAGCTACATTAGTGCAACTTCCACTATCAATAATCAAAAGACATACCTTGTCAAGTACCAAGCACCTAGTATGGAAAATATTCTCTCTTTGTACTAAGCTCTCCTCTTGAACTTGCATGTTGAGAACTCGCCTAGTAACTAGTAATTGTTCCATCTCAGGTTGTAAAACTTCATCATCAACCTCATCATCATCATGGCAGTCTTCAAGTGGTGGCATTGGGTTTTCTTCATCCTCAGATTCAGAATAGGTGTATCCATCCCTAATCACTATTACTCTCTTATTAGGGCATTGAGAAGATATATGGCCCTTCCCAAGACACTTGAAACATTTGATGTCTCTACTAGGAGTATTGGAACTTGAACCCTTTGAATAAGTTGGCACATTAGGCGTGAATGCCTTAGGCACTGAATCTGTCCCCTTTTGTGTAGAGCTTTGAAACTCCTTTTTCTCCTCCCTTTTAGGCCATCTAGCACCCCAAGAATTGCTGTTGTTGTTGGCAGCCCTATATGATGTGGTGCTCTTCCCTTTTCTTTGCTTCTCTAACTTCATAGCCATATTCAGCATCTCCTTCATGGAATCATACTTGTACATCTCTAATGCATCAGCTATGTCTTTATTAAGGCCACCTAGGAATCTAGCCATGGTCACCTCCTCATTTTCCTCAATGTGTGCTCTAGCCATGCACATTTCCATATCCTTATGATAGTCTTCTACTGATTTGGCTCCTTGGACGAGTCTATGAAGCTTCTGATGCAACTCCCTGAAATAATGCTCAGGAAGAAAACGTTTTCTCATTACCTCCTTCATGTCTTCCCAATTGTGGATAGGTCGTCTTCCCACTTTTCTTCGACTCTGATTAAGTTGATCCCACCAAAACAGAGCATAGTCTTGGAACTCTAAGGCTGCAATTTTCACCTTTTTTTCTTCAGTATACCTGTTGCATTCAAAGATCATCTCGACCTTCCTCTCCCATTCCAAGTATTCGTCTGCATTGTTTCGGCCTTTGAAAGGTGGCACCTTGAGTTTGATGTTACCCAAGTTACCATCTAATGGTGTGTCAACCTCTTCGTCATCCTCTCCATAGTAAGTTTCATTTCTGTAAACACGGCCTCTACCAATCCCTCTTCCTCTTCCTCTATTATTTCTACCTCCTCTTGCCCACATAGGCTCTCTATGCCATTCATCATCCTCTTCTTCATACTCTTCATGCCAAGGTTGTCTAGAGTGCTCTTTGGAAGTGCTTGCACCCCTCCTTGTGGCATTAGGGTCATGTCTTTTTGTCTTTTGCTCTTGAATCTCCAGTCTGTCATTAAAGCTCTCCATAAGTCTAGTGATTCGTCCCATTTCTCCAGAGAAAGCATCTAGAAAGACTTGTAGTTTTGGATCTTCAACTTTGAGAGGGCTATTATCCTTGTCTCTAGATGAATTAGACATCCTGAAATAAGATTGCAAAAACTAAGGAAATAGTTAGTTTATCACTCCCTCACGTGTTTCTCTCCTTATTTGGCTTTTTTTTTTTTTTTCAATATGTGGGTTTCACTCCAGCCTTTTACCACTCTTTCCACTTGAATAATTGCACTTCAGAATCCCAAAGTTGCTACAAAAGTCAAGAGAAAGTTAGGAAAAACAAAGAATATAATTAAGTAATGCACAAACTCTATCAAGAAATCACAATGTTTGAATGGCAATACAAGAATAAGAAAGGTGTATTGCTAGAAATCAATAAACTAAAGTGTAGGAACAAGCAAATAACACTTTAGCAATGTTAAATGAAGCAAAGATAGCACACAAACAAGAAATTGAAACTAGAATTTAAAAGACGAATTAGGGATATAGTGTATGAATTTAGTTCGCTACAAAGCAAACCAAATATGGACCTAATTAATTCTACCCAATCAAAGCAAGCAAACAAAGAAAACCCAAAAAAATTTTTTTTTTTTTTTTAAAGGTACTGTAGCAAGTTTGCTTCTGAGTTCCTGTAGCAGGTTACTGTAGCAGACGTTTTAAGGTACTGTAGCAAGTTTGCTTCTGAGTTCCTGTAGCAAGTTACTGTAGCACAACGTTTTTGATTTATATCCTCACTTATCCCACAAATGTGACCCAATTTAGGTAGGGTAAGGGCTTAACAAGGTATAAGTGGAGGGTTTGTGTCTCCCAATTCAATTTAGGTAGGTAATGACTTAGTCCAACAATGACTTTTGTGTCTCCCAATTCAATTTTAGGTAGGTAATGACTTTAACAACCAATTCAAATCCAGATTTTTTTTTTTTTATCAAGAAATAAGCAAACAACAAGAATGTTCAAAGATAGATCTTGAATTAGTCAAAAGGGTAACTAGAAAATGATGCAAACAAGTACTCTGATACCAGATAATACGACCCTAGCCAATTAACAAGTACTCTTGCAAATCAACAAGGAACATCTAGCGGAAAGCATGCAATCTCGGAAGTACCCGACAATCCCTTTAACCCCCAAGTACTCTTGAAGAGAGAAAGCAGGGAATTTAGAACAAGAATCAGAAACTTACCTTCAAGTACTCTTGAAAACAACTCTGAAATTCTTGGTGCAATTAATCTTGTAGAACTCACAAGCTTAACTACTAAGGATATTTTGGTTCTATGAAGAACACAATCTGTTCTTGAAAGAACAAGAAGAACACGTTTTGTATTGATTTCAATTCAATGGTGGCTGTTGTGCAACTCTTACAACAATATAAGTAACCTAAGCTAACCCTAATGTGGCCCAAATGGGCTTAATTAAATACAAGTCCAAGCTAACTACTTAAAACAATCCTGACTTAAACATTAACTAACTTAGGCTGGCCCTACTCTAGAAAATAAGCCCAACCAACCTTACACTTAATTAATTAAGTCCACTAAAAGAATTTAAACAAAATAGGGCAAATGGGCCGAAGGCCCTACACAACCCATACTTAAGCTCATAATAAGATAACAACCTCCTAAATTTGCCTAAGTATAGAATCATGTAAAATGCATCAAATGGCAGCCTCATTGCACGCCTCAAGCATCATAACAAGCTTTGGTGCTTCTTCAAGTTCAATCTCACATCTTGCATAATTATGATCTTGAAGCTCTAATGTGATTTGTTCTTGAGAAAATGCATTCAAGGCTGTTCGTAGCTTGGTTGCACGAGCTCTTGTGATTGGCCCCACGGGTAGAGCTAGAGGATCCTTCACCTTGCTTCCTTGATCCGTATCACCCTCTATGGCACCCAAAGCTTAAAGAAGCAAGAACACCAATAATAGAGTAAAAGAATAAGATAAACGCCACAAAGAATTGAAAAGTTTACCTTGATTCTTGATGCAATTAGAAGAATGCAATCTCACACTCTCTAAAAACATGAACACGCCTAAGCATGAAGAAGTAGTCTTTAATTCATTGAATAATTGTTGAATAATTACAAAATAACAAGCTATTTATACTAATCTAAGAGGTCCAGATCCTTAAAGGATTTAGAGTTTGCTAAGGAGCAGGATTTAGCAAATCTAAACCAACTAAGGATAAGACTAATAAAATCATAACAACTTAAGGATTTGGATATCTAATCCAAATCTACTAAAGATTGACTAAATCTAAATAAAATAAGGTTAATTAATCAAGGGGGGGCCGAAATATTGGAGGCCCAACCCATTAACAAAGCAAAAAACTCAAAATAAGCTAACTAACTTAATGAGAGGCAGGGACAAGCACGGCCTGGGTGTGCTATTTGGCACGGGCGTGCTTCAATGTAGGAGTTCCCTCGTGAGAGTCAGAGGGAAGCACGGCTAGGGTGTGCTATTTGGCACGGGGGTGCTTCAGAGTCAGAGGGAAGTACGACCTGGGTGTGCTATTTGGCACGGGGGTGCTTCAAGGTAGTTGTTTTCCTCAGCAAGTCAGACAAGGGCACGGCCTGGGGTGTGCCATCTAGCACGGGCGTGCTAACCAATTCATGTTCCCACTCAACATGTGCTTCTATTAATGTGAGAAACTTAGGTGTTCCTTCAAGTTCTTCATAGCACTTGTTGAAAGCAAGGTCATGGAGCTCTTTTGTAACTTGTTCTTGAATATGTAAGGACATGGTTGCTCCATACTTCTTTGCACGGCTCCTTGTAATTGGTCCACTAGGAAGTTCTAATGGATTGCCATTATTGTGGTCCTTGTTCCCTTGAGCTCCATAGGTGGTTGGTGGTAGTGGATCCGTATCAACAACTCTTTGTCATAGGTTGAATAATTGAGTTGTGCTCCATTCAACTTCTCACTAAAGTAGGCAATTGGTTTCTTTTCTTGCATTAAGATAGCCCCAATTCCCACTCCAGAAGCATCACACTCAATCTCAAAAGTATTTTCAAAGTTAGGTAAAGAAAGTATAGGTGCAGAAGTTAACTTCCCTTTAAGCGTGTCAAACGCCTTTTGTTGTTCATCTCCCCACTTGAACCCAACTTCCTTTTTGATTATTTCTGTTAGTGGTGCTGCAATTGAAGAGAAATCCTTTACAAACCTTCTATAAAAGCTTGCCAACCCATGAAAACTCCTAACTTCAGAAACTGATTTGGGAGTTGGCCACTCTTTGATAGCTTTTACTTTCTCCTCATCTACTTCAATACCCTGTGCACTCACAATAAAACCAAGAAATACAAGTTTATCTATACAAAATGTGCATTTGTTAAATTTAGCATACAACTTTTCAGATCTCAATTCTTGTAGTACTATCCTAACATGCTCAATATGATCATTAAGAGACTTGCTATAGATGAGTATATCATCAAAGTATACAACCACAAACTTTCCTAAGAAGGCACGCAATACATGGTTCATAAGCCTCATGAATGTACTAGGTGCATTAGATAGTCCAAAATGCATAACTAACCATTCATACAAACCATACTTAGTTTTAAAAGCAGTTTTCCATTCATCACCTGGTTGCATTCTAATTTGATGGTAACCACTCATTAAATCAATTTTAGTAAAGTAAGTTGCCCCATGTAATTCATCTAACATATCATCAAGTCTAGGGATAGGGTGTCTATACTTTACGGTGATTTTGTTGACCGCTCTACAATCAACACACATGCACGGGAATGGCACACGGGCTCATGCTTTCTCTCACCAAACCTTTCTCCATAAGTTCATCAACTTGCCTTTGCAACTCCTTTGTCTCCATTGGATTGCTTCTATAGGCAGGCCTATTTGGAATGGTGGATCCAGGAATGAAGTTGACGCGGAACCCAATGAAAATAAATTTCATGAACTCAATGACAAGTTTTGGAAGAGATCCAAGATCAAACTAAACCCCTCTCTATGGCACCCAAAGCTTAAAGAAGCAAGAACACCAATAATAGAGAAAAAGAATAAGATAAACGCCACAAAGAATTGATAAGTTTACCTTGATTCTTGATGCAATTAGAAGAATGCAATCTCACACTCTCTAAAAACATGAACACGCCTAAGCATGAAGAAGTAGTCTTTAATTCATTGAATAATTGATGAATAATTACAAAATAACAAGCTATTTATACTAATCTAAGAGGTCCAGATCCTTAAAGGATTTAGAGTTAGCTAAGGAGTAGGATTTAGCAAATCTAAACCAACTAAGGAGTTGACTAACAAAATCATAACAACTTAAGGATTTGGAGATCTAATCCAAATCCACTAAAGATTGACTAAATCTAATCAAAATAAGGCTAATTAATCAAGGGGGGCCGAAATATTGGAGGCCCAACCCATTAACAAAGAAAAAACTCAAAATAAGCTAACTAACTTAATGAGAGGCAGGGACAAGCACGGCCTGGGCGTGCTATTTGGCATGGGCGTGCTTCAATGTAGGAGTTCCCTCGTGAGAGTCAGAGGGAAGCACGGCCAAGGTGTGCTATTTGGCACGGGGTGTGCTTCAAGGTAGTTGTTTTCCTCAGCAAGTCAGACGAGGGCACGGCCTGGGGTGTGCCATCTAGCACGGGCGTGCTAACCAATTCATGGTTTAGGCATGTCATGTGTTGGAAATTCAGGTTCCAACTCAACATGTGCTTCCATTAATGTGAGAAACTTAGATGCCCTCCATGCTTCCTTGAGCTTTATGGTTGAGTGGTCTTGATTTCGTATCATACCCCCTTTCCTCGAAAAGATTCGTCCTCGAATCTTAGTTAGAAGTTGAGGTATCTATGCTCCCTTGTTCTCCATGGTTGCTCCATATTTCTTGGCATGACTTCTTGTAGTTGATCCACTAGGAAGCATTAATGGATTTTTCATGTTGTTCTCCTTGCCCTCTTGAGTTCCATGGATGAGTGATGGCGGATTCGTATCATTCCCCTTTTCCTCAAAAAGGTTCATCCTTGAATCTGCATTAATGTCAAAAGGAGACAAATTACTAACATTGAAAGCGATGGAAACATCATACTCACCTGGTAAGTCTATCTTGTAGGTGTTGTCATCAATGTGTTCCAAGACTTGTAATGCTCTATCTCCATGTTTATCAAACTTAATCTTCCTTTGGTTGGGAAACTTTTCCTTGCGAAAATGTACCCAAACCCAATCTCCAGGTTTAAACACATCATGCCTTTTTCTCTTGTTGGCACGGTTGGCATAGCTTTTGTTCTTCATGTTCATATGAATCCTAGCCTTAGCGTGCATCTCCTTCACCAATGTAGGCTTTTCTTCACTTTGAGGAAATCTCTGCAACAAAGAAACAGAACTAGAAGGTAGAGAAAAAGTGTTGATGTTAGTCAAACTATGCAAAAACTCCTTAAACCGAATCATCAAGACTGGTCTACCCTCTCTCACACTGTTTTGGATCTCTTTCTTTTTCACATACACAATTTGTTTCTCTTTTTCACTCACAGTTGGGCCATTAATTTGTTTTGTTATTTTTGTGGCCTCTTTTCCTTCATCCTTACTCTTTTCTCTCTTTTGTTCTGTGGCTTCTTCCTCCCCTTTTTCTTCACTCTTTTCACACTCTGGTTCTTTTGAACTCAAAGCCTCATTCTCATTTTCTTTCAAGGTCGAAACCTCTCTTTCTCTCTCAATTATCTTCCTTTGATCTTCATATACTTCTTGAGGTGATAATGGATCAAGAACCATCTGTTTATCCTCAATTGAAGATTGGCAATCTTCTTCTGGAAATATATCTTCAATTTCTTGCAAAGGATCAACAAACACACTTGGCAAAGATGGGTTAGGATCATTGATGGTCAAACAAACTTCTTTGCACAAAGGTACAAATATAGGTTGAATTTGTTTTTCCTTTTCTTCTCCCTCTTTCTTTTTATTTGCACTATGTATATTTTCACTTATTTTACACTCTTTTTTATTATTGACAGCTACAAAACTCATCTTTTTCTTTTCACATTGGTCTTCATACACTTCTTTTGAGAAAGATGAATTTGGACTAGTCATCCATCCATCCTTTGTGAATGAATACCTATTGAGGTAATCCTCACTTTTCCTTTCTTGCATCCTTCCTGAATTATTGTTCAAATTCCTAAAGTAACAATTAGGATTATCGACCTCCTCATCTTTAGGTATTTGAAATCTGGTTAGTGTAGTATTAGGACGAGCCCTTGTTGTATTAGAGCGTTGGGCAGCTTTAATCTCCTTCAAATCCTTTCTCATATCTTGGAAGAAACTGTTGAAGCTTTCAAACTGTTCTTGGATTGATTCCATTACAAGTTTTAATTGGGAATCATCTATTTGACTTTCATCCTCATTATTATCTTCAAACTTGCCTGAACTCATGGTTAGTGTTCAAAGAGAAAACACAAAAGATTTGAGTTAATGGTAAATCACTCCCTCACGTGTTTACACTCTTTAATCACTCCTTGCAATTCTTCCAATTGAACTTCAGAATCTTAGTTCAACCAATCAACTCAAAAGCACGTTTGGAATCAAGGAATAAAACTTAACAATGAAAAGCAAGCACAAATTCTAGAAAGAAGACTCAAAATGATATGGACAGTAGCACAAGAACATAAACAATGCACTACTTTAATGATCAATTAGAGTGTACTAAACAAGCAAACACACCCTAACAATGTAATAGAAGCAATAGAAAGTTCACACAAAAACAAAGAAACTAGAATTTAAAAGACAATATTAGGATATAATGTATGAATTTAGCTTACTATAAAGCAAACCAAATATGGACCTAATTAATTCTACCCAAAACAAAGCAAGCAATCAAAGAAAAACAAAAGAAAACAATGGACAGAATCGAGCACGGGCGTGCGTAAATAGGCCTAGTCCAACAAGTAGTAGGCAAGATCTAGCACGGGTGTGCTAGAGGTGTAGCACGGGCGTGCTGCCTTGTGTCCCTTTTATTGCAACCCAATTTAAGTAGGATTCTTAGATTTAACAAGGATTGTAGTAGATTTGCTCAATCTCAAAAGATATGGTCAACTAATTTTTTGTTATCTTATCCACAAGTAGTTAAGATTGGATTTTATCACAAGATTATAGTGGATAACTAAATCCCATAAAATATGGTCAAATCCCTTTAGGATTAGGAACAATCCCACTAAATATGGTCAAATCTCCTAAGGATTAGGAATAATCCCACAAAATATGGCAAAATCCCACAAAATAAGGTAAAATCCCTTTGAATTAGGATCAAATCCCTTGGATTCAGGAACAAATCAAGATCCACACAAGCAATTTCAATGGTGGACGAAATTTTCTTTCTATACTTTTTTTTTTTTAGTCAACAAGATCTAAGATCTAAACTTCCAGACTTGAACAATAACGAAATTTATGAAATTTAATTGAAGCAAAAATGAATTGAACTAATCAAATAAGAAAAACAAACACAAAGAAACAAGATGAACAAGAAAACAAACACAAGAACAAGATGAATAAGAAAACAAATAAACACAAACCCTAGAACTAAGATAAATAAGAATTTACCTTAATCTTTGGCTCTGATACCAAACTGACGCGGAACCCAATGAAAATAAATTTCATGAACTCAATGACAAGTTTTGGAAGAGATCCAAGATCAAACTAAACCCCTCTCTATGGCACCCAAAGCTTAAAGAAGCAAGAACACCAATAATAGAGAAAAAGAATAAGATAAACGCCACAAAGAATTGATAAGTTTACCTTGATTCTTGATGCAATTAGAAGAATGCAATCTCACACTCTCTAAAAACATGAACACGCCTAAGCATGAAGAAGTAGTCTTTAATTCATTGAATAATTGATGAATAATTACAAAATAACAAGCTATTTATACTAATCTAAGAGGTCCAGATCCTTAAAGGATTTAGAGTTAGCTAAGGAGTAGGATTTAGCAAATCTAAACCAACTAAGGAGTTGACTAACAAAATCATAACAACTTAAAGATTTGGAGATCTAATCCAAATCCACTAAAGATTGACTAAATCTAATCAAAATAAGGCTAATTAATCAAGGGGGGCCGAAATATTGGAGGCCCAACCCATTAACAAAGAAAAAACTCAAAATAAGCTAACTAACTTAATGAGAGGCAGGGACAAGCACGGCCTGGGCGTGCTATTTGGCACGGGCGTGCTTCAATGTAGGAGTTCCCTCGTGAGAGTCAGAGGGAAGCACGGCCAGGGTGTGCTATTTGGCACGGGGTGTGCTTCAAGGTAGTTGTTTTCCTCAGCAAGTCAAACGAGGGCACGGCCTGGGGTGTGCCATCTAGCACGGGCGTGCTAACCAATTCATGGTTTAGGCATGTCATGTGTGATACGGATCCACTACCACCAACCACCTATGGAGCTCAAGGAAACAAGGACCACAACAATGGCAATCCATTAGCACTTCCTAATGGACCAATTACAAGGAGCCGTGCAAAGAAGTATGGAGCAACCATGTCCTTATATATTCAAGAACAAATCACACAAGAGCTCCATGACCTTGCTTTCAACAAGTGCTATGAAGAACTTGAAGGAACACCTAAGTTTCTCACATTAATAGAAGCACAAGTTGAGTGGGAACCATGTTTGGATAGCAAGAGCTCCTTTGCGCTTCTCGCGCTCGCGCAGTGAAGGTTCGCGCTCGCGAGTGTCGCTCGCGCTCGCGCATGTTGGAATCGCGCTCGCGATTTGCGCTGCCTAACTCACTGCCTCTCCTTTGCGCTTCTCGCGCTCGCGCAGTGAAGGTTCGCGCTCGCGCTCGCGCATGTTGGAATCGCGCTCGCGACTTGCGCTGCCTAACTCTCTGCCTCTCCTTTGCGCTTCTCGCGCTCGCGCAGTGAAGGTTCGCGCTCGCGAAGTGTCGCTCGCGCTCGCGCATGTTGGAATCGCGCTCGCGACTTGCGCTGCCTAACTCTCTGCCTCTCCTTTGCGCTTCTCGCGCTCGCGCACGGTAGAATCGCGCTCGCGAGGTGTGGTCGCGCTCGCGTATGTGAAGCTCGCGCTCGCGAAGGAAGCTAGTTAGCTTATTTTGTGTTTTTTTTGCTTTGTTAATGGGTTGGGCCTCCAATATTTCGGCCACCCTTGATTAATTAGCCTTATTTTGTTTAGATTTAGTCAATCTTTAGTAGATTTGGAATAAATATCCAAATCCTTAAGTTGTTATGATTTTGTTAGTCAACTCCTTAGTTGGTTTAGATTTGCTAAATCCTACTCCTTAGCTAACTCTAAATCCTCTAAGGATCTGGACCTCTTAGATTAGTATAAATAGCTTGTTATTTTGTAATTTTGAACAATCAACAATTCAATGAATTAAAGACTACTTCTTCATGCTTAGGCGTGTTCATGTTTTTAGAGAGTGTGAGATTGCATTCTTCTAATTGCATCAAGAATCAAGGTAAACTTATCAATTCTTTGTGGCGTTTATCTTATTCTTTTACTCTATTATTGGTGTTCTTGCTTCTTTAAGCTTTGGGTGCCATAGAGGGGAGTTTATTCTAGATCTTTGATCTCTTCCAAAACTTGTCATTGAGTTCATGAAATTTATTTTCATTGGGTTCCGCGTCAGTTTGGTATCAGAGCCAAAGATTAAGGTAAATTCTTATTTATCTTAGCTCTAGGATCTGTGTTTATTTGTTTTTCTTATTCTTATTGTTCTTGTGTTTGTTTTCTTCTTCATCTTATTCTTTTATGTTTGTTTTCTTGTTTGATTGTTTCAATTCGTTTTTGTTTCAATTAAATTTAGTAATTTCGTGCTTGTTTCAATTCTGGAAGTTTAGATCTTAGATCTTGTTGTTAAAAAAAAAAAAAAAAAAAAAAAAGTATAGAAAGAAAATTTCGTCCACCATTGAAATTGCTTGTGTGGATCTTGATTTTGTTCCTGCAACCAAGAGATTTGATCCTAATTCAAAGGGATTTTACCTTATTTTGTGGGATTTTGCCATAATTTGTGGGATTATTCCTAATCCTTAAGAGATTTGACCATATCTAGTGGGATTGTGCCTAATCCTAAGGGATTTGACCATATTTTGTGGGATTTAGTTTATCCACCATAATCTTGTGATAAAATCCAATCTTAACTACTTGTGGATAAGATAACAAAGATTAGTTGACCATATCTTTGAGATTGAGAAAATCTACTACAATCCTTGTCAAATCTAAGAATCCTACTTAAATTGGGTTGCATTAAAAAGGGAACAAGGCAGCACGCCCGTGCTACACCTCAAGCACGCCCGTGCTAGATCTTGCCTACCACTTGTTGGACTAGGCCTAATTACACACGCCCGTGCTCTGTTCTAGCTCTATCTTAAAATTGTGTTCTTTTGATTTTTCTTTGTTTGCTTGCTTTGTTTTGGGTAGAATTAATTAGGTCCATATTTGGTTTGCTTTGTAGTAAGCCAAATTCATACATTATATCCTAATATTGTCTTCTAAATTCTAGTTTCTTGTTTTTGTGTGAACTTTCTATTGCTTCTATTACATTGTTAGGGTGTGTTTGCTTGTTTACTACACTCTAATTGATCATTAAAAGTAGTGCATTGTTTATGTTCTTGTGCTACTGTCCATATCGTTTTGAGTCTTCTTTCTAAGAATTTGTGCTTGCTTTTCATTGTTAAGTTTTATTCCTTGATTCTAAACGTGATCTTTGAGTTGGTTGGTTGAACTAAGATTCTGAAGTTCAATTGGAAGAATTGCAAGGAGTGATACAAGAGTGTAAACACGTGAGGGAGTGAATTACCATTAACTTAAATCTTCTTGTGTTTTTTTCTTTTGAATACTAACCATGAGCACAGGCAAATCTGGAGATAGTAATGATGGAATTCCAATTAAAGATCCTCAATTAAAACTCTTCATGGAAGCAATTCAAGGACAGTTTAGAACCTTCAATAATCTTGTCCAAGACATGAGGGAGGAATTGCAAGAGATAAAGGCTTCACAAAGCTCTAATACAACTAAAACTCGTCCACAAGCTAGATTTCAGGACCATGATGATGAAGAGAGTGAAGAGACCAATCCTAATAAACTTGATGGGGACTTGGGATCAATTAAGATGAGGATTCCAGAATTCAAAGGCAACAATAATGCTGAAGAATTCCTTGAATGGGAGAGAAAGGTAGAACAAATCTTTGAATGCCATAACTATTCTCAAGAAAAGAAATCCCATCTTGCTGCTGTTGAATTCAAAGGTTATGCCATGTTTTGGTGGGAACAATTGCTGTTGAAAAGAAGAAGGAAAGGATTACGACCCGTACCACCATGGGAGATCATGAAAGAGCTAATGCACCAAAAATTTGTCCCTACTCATTACTTTAGGGATTTACATAACAAATTAGCTAGAATGGTGCAAGGAGGAAGGAGTGTTGAAGAATACTACAAGGAGATGGAGATTTGCATGGCAAGAGCCAAGATTGAAGAGGAGGAGCAAATCACCATGTCACGTTTCCTAGGGGGTCTCAATAAAGACATTGCTGATGCTTTAGAGATGTATAGGTATGAAAGCTTAGAGGAGATGGTAGATATGGCCATGAAACTTGAAAGACAGAAAAAGGGGAGATCCAACACCAACAAGTATTCCAACAACACATGGGGATCTAAATGGTCTAAAGAAGGTGAGAAGAAGGAATTTAGAGGTTCAAATTCTCAAAGGACAGATTCAACTTCAAAGGGTAAAGAAACTGTCCAAACTCCATTTAAAAGCAACAAAGGTACTTCTAACTCTACAACCCCTTCTAGAGAAATTAAATGCTTTAAATGTTTGGGGAAAGGGCATTATGCATCTCAATGTCCTAATAAAAGAGTTATGATTGCTAAAGATGATGGGAATATTAGTTCTGAATCTGAATGTAGTGATTATGATGATATGCCTAATTTAGATGATGATAATGATGATTCAGAAAATTTAATACTTCCTGAACATGGAGAAGCTTTGGTTGCTAGACGTGCTTTGAACATGCATGTAAAAGAAGAAAGCCTTGAGCAACGTGAGAATATATTTCACACTAGATGTTTGATTAGTGGAAAAGTGTGTACTCTTATTGTTGATGGGGGTAGTTGCACTAATGTTGCTAGTGTAAACATGGTAAACAAACTGAACTTAACTTGTCTCAAGCATCCTAAGCCTTATAGGTTGCAATGGTTAAATGATTGTGGGGAGGTGAAAGTAACTAAACAGGTACTTGTGCCATTTTCTATTGGATGGTATGAAGATGAGATTTTGTGTGATATAGTACCTATGCAAGCTGGACATCTATTGTTGGGAAGACCATGGCAATATGATAGAAGAGCACTTCATGATGGATTCCACAATCGATATTCTTTGATTCATAAAGGGAAAAAGGTGGTTCTTGTACCTTTATCACCTCAAGAGGTTTATGAAGACCAAAGAAAGATAATTGAGAGAGAGAGAGAGGTTTCGGCCTTGAGAAAAAAAGAGAGTGAGAATCTGAGATTGAGAGAACAAAAGAGAGAAAAAAGTAAGGATGAGGGAAAAGAGGCCACAAAAATAACAAAACAAATTAATGGCCCAATTGTGAGTGAAAAACAAAGAGAGGAGAAAAAGAAACAGACTTTTTATGCAAGAACTAGAGAGGTTAAGTGTGCCATTGCCTTAGAGAAGCCCATATTGCTTCTTAGGTACAAGGAAGTTTTGTTTACTGAATCTAACACTAACCTTGACAATTTGCCTTCTATGTTTGTTTCTATGTTGCAGGAATTTGATGATGTCTTTCCTAGTGAATTACCAAGTGGTTTACCACCTTTAAGAGGAATAGAACATCAAATTGACTTCATTCCTGGATCCACCATTCCAAATAGGCCTGCCTATAGAAGCAATCCAATGGAAACAAAGGAGTTGCAAAGGCAAGTGGATGAACTTATGGAGAAAGGTTTGGTGAGAGAAAGTATGAGCCTGTGTGCCGTTCCCGTGCTTCTAGTACCTAAAAAGGATGGAACATGGCGCATGTGTGTTGATTGTAGAGCAGTCAACAAAATCACAGTAAAGTATAGACACCCTATCCCTAGACTTGATGATATGTTAGATGAATTGCATGGGGCAACTTACTTTACTAAAATTGATTTAATGAGTGGTTACCATCAAATTAGAATGCAACCAGGTGATGAATGGAAAACTGCTTTTAAAACTAAGTATGGTTTGTATGAATGGTTAGTTATGCCTTTTGGACTATCTAATGCACCTAGTACTTTATGAGGCTTATGAACCATGTATTGCGTGCCTTCTTAGGAAAGTTTGTGGTTGTATACTTTGATGATATACTCATCTATAGCAAGTCTCTTAATGATCATATTGAGCATGTTAGGATAGTGTTACAAACTTTGAGGACAGAAAAGTTGTATGCTAAACTTAACAAATGCACATTTTGTATAGATAGACTTGTATTTCTTGGTTTTATTGTGAGTGCACAGGGTATTGAAGTAGATGAGGAGAAAGTGAAAGCTATCAAAGAATGGCCAACTCCCAAATCGGTTTCTGAAGTTAGGAGTTTTCATGGGTTGGCAAGCTTCTATAGAAGGTTTGTTAAAGATTTCTCTTCAATTGCAGCACCACTAACAGAAATTATCAAAAAGGAAGTTGGATTTAAGTGGGGAGAAGAACAACAAAGGGCATTCGAAACACTAAAAGGGAAGTTAACTTCTACACCTATACTTTCTTTGCCTAATTTTGATAATACTTTTGAGATTGAGTGTGATGCTTCTGGAGTGGGAATTGGGGCTGTCCTAATGCAAGAAAAGAAGCCAATTGCCTACTTTAGTGAGAAGTTGAATGGAGCACAACTCAACTATTCAACCTATGACAAAGAGCTTTATGCCTTGGTAAGAACTTTACATGTTTGGCAACACTACTTATTACCTAAAGAGTTTGTCATCCATACTGACCATGAGGCCCTAAAACACTTGAAGGGTCAAGGTAAGCTCAATAAAAGACATGGTAAGTGGGTTGAATTTATTGAACAATTTCCATATGTGATTAAATACAAGCATGGAAAAGACAATGTTGTTGCTGATGCATTATCAAGAAGATATACTCTAATTACTGCTCTTAGCTCTAAATTGCTTGGATTTGAGTATGTTAAAGACTTGTATGTGAATGATTCTGATTTTGGCAACATATATGTAGCATGTGAGCATGGAGCATTTGATAAGTTCTATAGACATGATGGATATTTGTTTAAGAACAACAAACTTTGTGTGCCTAAATGTTCTATGCGTGAATTGCTTGTGATTGAATCTCATAGTGGGGGATTGATGGGACACTTTGGGGGTACATAAGACTTATGATATGTTGAATGAACACTTCTATTGGCCTCATATGATTAAAGATGTAGAGAGGGTTTGTAACTCTTGTATTACTTGTAAACAGGCCAAATCTAAGTCTATGCCTCATGGATTATACATGCCTTTACCTGTTCCTAGTTCTCCTTGGATTGATATATCTATGGACTTTGTACTTGGATTACCTAGGACTAAATGACGCGGAACCCAATGAAAATAAATTTCATGAACTCAATGACAAGTTTTGGAAGAGATCAAAGATCTAGAATAAACTCCCCTCTATGGCACCCAAAGCTTAAAGAAGCAAGAACACCAATAATAGAGTAAAAGAATAAGATAAACGCCACAAAGAATTGATAAGTTTACCTTGATTCTTGATGCAATTAGAAGAATGCAATCTCACACTCCCTAAAAACATGAACACGCCTAAGCATGAAGAAGTAGTCTTTAATTCATTGAATAATTGTTGAATAATTACAAAATAACAAGCTATTTATACTAATCTAAGAGGTCCAGATCCTTAAAGGATTTAGAGTTAGCTAAGGAGTAGGATTTAGCAAATCTAAACCAACTAAGGATAAGACTAATAAAATCATAACAACTTAAGGATTTGGAGATCTAATCCAAATCCACTAAAGATTGACTAAATCTAATCAAAATAAGGCTAATTATTCAAGGGTGGACGAAATATTGGAGGCCCAACCCTATTGCAAAAACACAAAATAAGCTAACTAACTAATGAGAGGCAGACAGTTGCACGGTCCAGGGCGTGCCAAGGCGCACGGGCGTGCGCGCATGTATGAGTGTTCCTCGCGAGAGGCAGAGAAGTGCACGGCCTGGGGCGTGCTGATTGGCACGGGCGTGCGCGCATGTATGTGTGTCCCTCGCGAGAGGCAGAGAGGTGCACGGCCTGGGGCGTGTCAAGGTGCACGGGCGTGTGCGCATGTATGTGTTCCTTCGGGAGAGGCAGTAAGGTGCACGGCCTGGGGCGTGCTAGTCGGCACGGGCGTGCTTCTTCAAGCTCTATGTTTGAGTGGTAGCCATTCCGTGTCATACCCCTTTTCCTCGAAAAGATTCATCCTCGAATCTTAGTTAGAAGTTGAGGTATCCATGCTCCTTTGTTCCTTTGATCTCCATGGATGAGTGTTGGCGGATTCATATCATTCCCCTTTTCCTCAAAAGTGTTCGTCCTCGAATCTGCAGCCATGTTAAAAGGAAACAAATTACTAGCATTGAAAGTAACGGAAACATCATACTCACCTGGTAAGTCTATCTTGTAGGTGATGTCATCAACGTGCTCCAAGACTGGGAATGATCCATCTCCACGTTCATCAAATTTAATCTTCCTTTGGTTGGGAAACTTTTCCTTGCAAAAATGTACCCAAACCCAATCACCCGGCACAAATATTATCTTCTTCCTTCTCTTGGTCACATGGTCAGCATATTGTTTGTTCCTCCTTTTTATGTCTCTATGAACTTTAGCCTTAGCGTGCATCTCCTTCACCAATGTAGGCTTTTCTTCACTTTTAGGGAATCCCTGCAACAAAGAAACAGAACTAGAAGGTAGAGAAGAAGTGTTAATGTTAGTCAAACTATTCAAAAACTCCTTAAACTGAATCATCAAGACTGGTCTACCCTCTCTCACACTGTTTGGGATCTCTCTCTTTTTCACATACATAATTTGTTTCTCTCTTTCACTCATTATTGGGCCATTAATTTGTTTTGTATCTTTTATGGCCTCTTTCTCTTCCTCCTTACTCTTTTCACTCTTTTGTTCTTTTGACAATTCACTCTCTAATGGACTATTAATTTGTTTAGTTTGCCCTGTGGCTTCTTCCTCCTTCTTTTCTTCATTCTTTTCTGGTTCTTTTGAACTTGAAGCCTCACTCTCATCTTCTCTCAAAGTTGAGGTCACTATCTCAGGTAGCTTCTCTTGGTCATCACATACTTCGAATTCTTGCAAAGGATCAACAAACACATTTGGCAAAGATGGATTAGGATCATCGATGGTCAAACAAACTTCTTTGCACAAAGGTACAATTAGAGGTTGAATTTGTTTTTCCTTTCCTTTTCCCTCTTTCTTTTTATTTTTACTTATCATGTTTTCACTCATTTTACTTTTACACTCCTTTTCTTTATTGGCAGCTACAAAACTCATCTTTTTCTTTTCACATTGGTCTTCATACACTTCCTTTGAGGAATATGATCTTGGACTGGTCATCCATTCATCCTTTGTGAATGAATATCTATCTATGTTCTTCCTTCCTTGCTCCCTTTCTAATTCATTGTTCAAATTCCTAAAGTAATGATTAGGATTATCGACCTCTTCATCTTTAGTTGTTTGAAATCTGGTTAGTGTAGTACTAGGACGAGCTCTTGTTGTATTAGAGCGTTGGGCAGCTTTAATCTCCTTCAAACCCTTTCTCATATCTTGGAAGAAACTGTTGAAGCTTTTAAACTGTTCTTGGATTGATTCCATTACAAGTTTTAATTGGGAATCATCTATTTGACTTTCATCCTCTCTATTATCTGTACTCATGGTTAGTATTCAAAGAGAAAACACAAAAGAATTTGGTAAATCACTCCCTTACGTGTTTACACTCTTGAATCACTCCTTGCAATTCTTCCAATTGAACTTCAGAATCTTAGTTCAACCAACCAACTCAAAGATCACGTTTAGAATCAAGGAATAAAACTTAACAATGAAAAGCAAGCACAAAATCTAGAAAGAAGACTCAAAACGATATGGACAGTAGCACAAGAACATAAACAATGCACTACTTTTAATGATCAACTAGAGTGTAGTAAATAAGCAAACACACCCTAACAATGTAATGGAAGCAATAGAAAGTTCACACAAAAACAAGAAACTATAATTTAAAAGACAATTTTAGGATATAATGTATGAATTTAGCTTACTACAAAGCAAACCAAATATGGACCTAATTAATTCTACCCAAAACAAAGCAAGCAAACAAAGAAAAATCAAAAGAACACAATTTTAAGATAGGGCCAGAACAGAGCACGGGCGTGTGTAATTAGGCCTAGTCCAACAAGTGGTAGGCAAGATCTAGCACGGGTGTGCTTGAGGTGTAGCACGGGCGTGCTGCCTTGTTCCCCTTTTAATGCAACCCAATTTAAGTAGGATTCTTAGATTTGACAAGGATTGTAGTAGATTTTCTCAATCTCAAAGATATGGTCAACTAATCTTTGTTATCTTATCCACAAGTAGTTAAGATTGGATTTTATCACAAGATTATGGTGGATAAACTAAATCCCACAAAATATGGTCAAATCCCTTAGGATTAGGCACAATCCCACTAGATATGGTCAAATCTCTTAAGGATTAGGAATAATCCCACAAATTATGGCAAAATCCCACAAAATAAGGTAAAATCCCTTTGAATTAGGATCAAATCTCTTGGTTGCAGGAACAAAATCAAGATCCACACAAGCAATTTCAATGGTGGACGAAATTTTCTTTCTATACTTTTTTTTTTTTTTTTTTTTTTTTTTTTTAACAACAAGATCTAAGATCTAAACTTCCAGAATTGAAACAAGCACGAAATTACTAAATTTAATTGAAACAAAAACGAATTGAAACAATCAAACAAGAAAAACAAACATAAAAGAATAAGATGAAGAAGAAAACAAACACAAGAACAATAAGAATAAGAAAACAAATAAACACAGATCCTAGAGCTAAGATAAATAAGAATTTACCTTAATCTTTGGCTCTGATACCAAACTGACGCGGAACCCAATGAAAATAAATTTCATGAACTCAATGACAAGTTTTGGAAGAGATCAAAGATCTAGAATAAACTCTCCTCTATGGCACCCAAAGCTTAAAGAAGCAAGAACACCAATAATAGAGTAAAAGAATAAGATAAACGCCACAAAGAATTGATAAGTTTACCTTGATTCTTGATGCAATTAGAAGAATGCAATCTCACACTCTCTAAAAACATGAACACGCCTAAGCATGAAGAAGTAGTCTTTAATTCATTGAATAATTGTTGAATAATTACAAAATAACAAGCTATTTATACTAATCTAAGAGGTCCAGATCCTTAAAGGATTTAGAGTTAGCTAAGGAGTAGGATTTAGCAAATCTAAACCAACTAAGGATAAGACTAATAAAATCATAACAACTTAAGGATTTGGAGATCTAATCCAAATCCACCAAAGATTGACTAAATCTAATCAAAATAAGGCTAATTATTCAAGGGTGGACGAAATATTGGAGGCCCAACCCTATTGCAAAAACACAAAATAAGCTAACTAACTAATGAGAGGCAGACAGTTGCACGGTCCAGGGCGTGCCAAGGCGCACGGGCGTGCGCGCATGTATGAGTGTTCCTCGCGAGAGGCAGAGAAGTGCACGGCCTGGGGCGTGCTGATTGGCACGGGCGTGCGCGCATGTATGTGTGTCCCTCGCGAGAGGCAGAGAGGTGCACGGCCTGGGGCGTGTCAAGGTGCACGGGCGTGTGCGCATGTATGTGTTCCTTCGGGAGAGGCAGTAAGGTGCACGGCCTGGGGCGTGCTAGTTGGCACGGGCGTGCTTCTTCAAGCTCTATGTTTGAGTGGTAGCCATTCCGTGTCACTAAACGTGGTAAAAATAGCATATTTGTTGTTGTTGATAGATTTAGCAAGATGGCTCATTTTATTCCTTGTCATAAAACTGATGATGCCAATAATGTTGCTGAATTATTCTTTAAAGAAGTGGTAAGATTGCATGGGGTACCAAGAACAATAGTTTCTGATAGGGATGCAAAGTTTCTTTCACACTTTTGGAGGGTTTTGTGGGGTAAACTTGGAACTAAATTACTTTATTCTACAACTTGTCATCCACAAACAGATGGACAAACTGAAGTTGTGAATAGAACTTTAGGAACATTGCTTCGTGCTATTGTGGGTAAGAACTTGAAAACTTGGGAAGATTGTTTGCCATTCATTGAGTTTGCATATAATCGTAGCATACATTCTACCTCAGGTTTTAGCCCATTTGAACTTGTTTATGGCTTTAATCCACTAACTGTATTAGATCTTGTTCCTTTACCTTTGAATGAACTTTCTAATCTAGATGGTGAGAAAAAGGCAGAATTGGTGAAGTCTTTACATGAGAAGGCTAGAGCCAACATAGAAAAGAGGAACAAGCAATATGCTAATCAAGCCAACAAGGGCAGGAAGAAGTTAGTACTTATGCCAGGTGATTGGGTTTGGGTACACTTTCGCAAGGAAAGATTTCCCAACCAAAGGAAGAATAAGCTAGATGCATGTGGAGATGGGCCATTCCAAGTCTTAGAACGCATCAATGACAATGCCTACAAAATAGACTTACCAGGTGAGTATAATGTTTCTGCAACTTTTAATATTAGTGATTTGTCTCCCTTTGACATGGATGCAGATTTGAGGACAAATCTTTTTAAAGAAGGGGGGGATGATACGGATCCACTACCACCAACCACCTATGGAGCTCAAGGAAACAAGGACCACAACAATGGCAATCCATTAGCACTTCCTAATGGACCAATTACAAGGAGCCGTGCAAAGAAGTATGGAGCAACCATGTCCTTATATATTCAAGAACAAATCACACAAGAGCTCCATGACCTTGCTTTCAACAAGTGCTATGAAGAACTTGAAGGAACACCTAAGTTTCTCACATTAATAGAAGCACAAGTTGAGTGGGAACCATGTTTGGATAGCAAGAGCTCCTTTGCGCTTCTCGCGCTCGCGCAGTGAAGGTTCGCGCTCGCGAGTGTCGCTCGCGCTCGCGCATGTTGGAATCGCGCTCGCGATTTGCGCTGCCTAACTCACTGCCTCTCCTTTGCGCTTCTCGCGCTCGCGCAGTGAAGGTTCGCGCTCGCGCTCGCGCATGTTGGAATCGCGCTCGCGACTTGCGCTGCCTAACTCTCTGCCTCTCCTTTGCGCTTCTCGCGCTCGCGCAGTGAAGGTTCGCGCTCGCGAAGTGTCGCTCGCGCTCGCGCATGTTGGAATCGCGCTCGCGACTTGCGCTGCCTAACTCTCTGCCTCTCCTTTGCGCTTCTCGCGCTCGCGCACGGTAGAATCGCGCTCGCGAGGTGTGGTCGCGCTCGCGTATGTGAAGCTCGCGCTCGCGAAGGAAGCTAGTTAGCTTATTTTGTGTTTTTTTTGCTTTGTTAATGGGTTGGGCCTCCAATATTTCGGCCACCCTTGATTAATTAGCCTTATTTTGTTTAGATTTAGTCAATCTTTAGTAGATTTGGAATAGATATCCAAATCCTTAAGTTGTTATGATTTTGTTAGTCAACTCCTTAGTTGGTTTAGATTTGCTAAATCCTACTCCTTAGCTAACTCTAAATCCTCTAAGGATCTGGACCTCTTAGATTAGTATAAATAGCTTGTTATTTTGTAATTTTGAACAATCAACAATTCAATGAATTAAAGACTACTTCTTCATGCTTAGGCGTGTTCATGTTTTTAGAGAGTGTGAGATTGCATTCTTCTAATTGCATCAAGAATCAAGGTAAACTTATCAATTCTTTGTGGCGTTTATCTTATTCTTTTACTCTATTATTGGTGTTCTTGCTTCTTTAAGCTTTGGGTGCCATAGAGGGGAGTTTATTCTAGATCTTTGATCTCTTCCAAAACTTGTCATTGAGTTCATGAAATTTATTTTCATTGGGTTCCGCGTCAATGTGTTGGAAATTCAGGTTCCAACTCAACATGTGCTTCCATTAATGTGAGAAACTTAGATGCCCTCCATGCTTCCTTGAGCTTTATGGTTGAGTGGTCTTGATTTCGTATCAGAAGTCAATTTGATGTTCTATTCCCCTTAAAGGTGGTAAACCACTAGGTAGTTCACTAGGAAAGACATCATCAAATTCCTGCAACATAGAAACAAACATAGAAGGCAAACTATCAAGGTTAGCATTAGTTTCAGCAAATAAAATCTCCTTGTACCTAAGAAGCAATATGGGCTTCTCCAAGGCAATGGCACACTTAACCTCTCTAGCTCTGGCATAAAAAGTCTGTTTCTTTTTTTCCTCTCTTTGTTTTTCACTCACAATTGGGCCATTTATTTGTTTTGTTATTTTTGTGGCCTCTTTTCCCTCATCCTTACTCTTTTCTCTCTTTTGTTCTTTCGAAACCTCACTCTCATGTTTTCTTAAGGCCGAAACCTCTCTCTCTCTCTCAACTATCTTTCTTTGATCTTCATATACTTCTTGAGGTTATAATGGTACAAGAACCACCTTTTTCCCCTTATGAATCAAAGAGTATCGATTATGGAATCCATCATGAAGTGCTCTTCTATCATATTGCCATGGTCTTCCCAACAATAGATGGCCAACTTGCATAGGTACGATGTCACATAAAATTTCATCTTCATACCTTCCAATAGAAAATGGCACAAGCACTTGTCGAGTCACTTTCACCTCCCCACAATCATTCAACCATTGCAACTTATAAGGCTTAGGATGCTTAAGACAAGTTAAGTTCAGTTTGTTTACCATGTTTACACTAGCAACATTAGTGCAACTACCCCCATCAATAATAAGAGTACACACCTTTCCACTAATCAAACATCTAGTGTGAAATATGTTCTCACGTTGCTCAAGGCTTTCTTCTTTAACATGCATGTTCAAGGCACGTCTAGCAACCAAAGCTTCTCCATGTTCAGGTAATATTAAATTTCCGAATCATCATCATCATCATTAAGTAAATTAGGTGACGCGGAACCCAATGAAAATAAATTTCATGAACTCAATGACAAGTTTTGGAATAGATCAAAGATCTAGAATAAATTCCCCTCTATGGCACCCAAAGCTTAAAGAAGCAAGAACACCAATAATAGAGTAAAAGAATAAGATAAACGCCACAAAGAATTGATAAGTTTACCTTGATTCTTGATGCAATTAGAAGAATGCAATCTCACACTCTCTAAAAACATGAACACGCCTAAGCATGAAGAAGTAGTCTTTAATTCATTGAATAATTGTTGAATAATTACAAAATAACAAGCTATTTATACTAATCTAAGAGGTCCAGATCCTTAAAGGATTTAGAGTTAGCTAAGGAGTAGGATTTAGCAAATCTAAACCAACTAAGGATAAGACTAATAAAATCATAACAACTTAAGGATTTGGAGATCTAATCCAAATCCACTAAAGATTGACTAAATCTAATCAAAATAAGGCTAATTATTCAAGGGTGGACGAAATATTGGAGGCCCAACCCATTAGCATTGCAAAAACACAAAATAAGCTAACTAACTAATGAGAGGCAGACAGTTGCACGGTCCAGGGCGTGCCAAGGCGCACGGGCGTGCGCGCATGTATGAGTGTTCCTCGTGAGAGGCAGAGAAGTGCACGGCCTGGGGCGTGCTGATTGGCACGGGCGTGCGCGCATGTATGTGTGTCCCTCGCGAGAGGCAGAGAGGTGCACGGCCTGGGGCGTGTCAAGGTGCACGGGCGTGTGCGCATGTATGTGTTCCTTCGGGAGAGGCAGTAAGGTGCACGGCCTGGGGCGTGCTAGTTGGCACGGGCGTGCTTCTTCAAGCTCTATGTTTGAGTGGTAACCATTCCGTGTCATTAGGCATATCATCACAATCACTACATTCAGATTCAGAACTAACATTCCCATCATCTTTAATAATCATAACCCTTTTATTAGGACATTGAGATGCATAATGCCCTTTCCCGAAACATTTAAAACATTTAGTTTCTCTAGAAGGGGTTGTAGAGTTAGAAGTACCTTTGTTGCTTTTAAATGGAGTTTGGACAGCTTCTTTACCTTTTGAAGTTGAATCTGTCCTTTGAGAATTAGAACATCTAAATTCCTTCTTCTCACCTTCTTTAGGCCATTTAGATCCCCATGTGTTGCTGGAATACTTGTTGGTGGATCTCCCCTTTTTCTGTTTTTCAAGTTTCATGGCCATATCTACCATCTCCTCCAAGCTATCATACCTATACATCTCTAAAGCATCAGCAATGTCTTTCTTCAGACCTCCAAGGAATCGTGACATGGTGATTTGCTCCTCTTCTTCAATCTTGGCTCTAGCCATGCAAATCTCTATCTCCTTGTAGTACTCTTCCACACTCTTCCCTCCTTGCACCATTCTAGCTAATTTATTATGTAAATCCCTAAAGTAATGAGTAGGGACAAATTTTTGGTGCATTAGCTCTTTCATGATCTCCCATGGTGGTACAGGTCGCATCCCTTTCCTCCTTCTTTTTAATAACAATTGTTCCCACCAAAACATAGCATAACCTTTGAATTCAACAGCAGCAAGATGGGATTTCTTTTCTTGAGAATAGTTATGGCATTCAAAGATTTGTTCTACTTTTCTCTCCCATTCAAGGAATTCTTCAGCATTGTTGTTGCCTTTGAATTCTAGAATCCTCATCTTAATTGATCCCAAGTCTCCATCAATTTTATTGAAATTGGTTTCTGCAGTATCTTCATCATCATGAACTTGAAATCTAGCTTGTGGACGAGCTCTTGTTGTATTAGAGTTTTGTGAAGCTCTTATCTCTTGCAATTGCTCCTTCATGTCTTGGAAAAGATTGTTGAAGGTTCTAAATTGTCCATGAATTGCTTGCATGAAAACTTTCATTTGAGGATCGTTAATTGGACTTCCATCTCCAGATTTGCCTGAACTCATGGTTAGTATTCAAAGAGAAAACACTAAAAGATTTGAGTTATTGGTAATTCACTCCCTCACGTGTTTACACTCTTGAATCACTCCTTGCAATTCTTCCAATTGAACTTCAGAATCTTAGTTCAACCAACCAACTCAAAGTCACGTTTACAATCAAGGAATAAAAACTTAACAATGAAAAGCAAGCACGAATTCTAGAAAGAAGACTCAAAACGAGATGGATAGTAGTACAAGAACATAAATAATACACTACTTTAATTATCAATTAGAGTGTAGTAAACAAGCAAATACACCCTAACACTGTAATAGAAGCAATAGAAATTTTAAACAAAAAAAAAAATAAAGTAACTAGAATTTAAAAGACAATTACTGGATATAATGTATGAATTTAGCTTACTACAAAGCAAACCGAATATGGACCTAATAAGTCTACCCAAAACAAAGCAAGCAATCAAAGAAAAACCAAAAGAAAACAACTTTCTTACTAGGGTCAGAACCGAGCACGGGCGTGCTAGATGGAGCACGGGCATGCTAGATGGAGCACGGGCATGCGTTTAAGGCCTAGTCCAACTAGTGAAGGTCAGGTCCTAGCACGGCTGTGCTTGAGGTGAAGCACGGGCGTGCTGCCTTGTTTCCTTTTTCAATGCAACCCAATTTAAGTAGGATTCTTAGATTTGACAAGGATTGTAGTAGATTTGCTTAATCTCAAAAGATATGGTCAACTACAACCCAATTTAAGTAGGATTTCTTAGATTTGACAAGGATTGTAATAGATTTGCTTAATCTCAAAAGATATGGTCAACTAATTCTTGTTATCTTATCCACAAGTAGTTAAGATTAGGTTTAACATAAGATTATAGTGGATAAACTAAATCCCATAAAATATGGTCAAATCCCTTAGGATTAGGAACAATCCCACAAAATATGGTCAAATCTTCTAAGGATTAGGAATAATCCCACAAATATGGTCAAATCCCACAAAATAAGGTAAAATCCCTAAAGATTAGGATCAAATCCCTTGGATTCAGGAACAAAATCAAGATCCACACAAGCAAATTTCAATGGTGGACGAAATTTTTGATACGGCCGTGCAAAGAAGGGCCACAACAATGGCAATCCATTAGCACTTCCTAGTGGACCAATTACAAGGAGCCGTCCAAAGAAGTATGGAGCAACCATGTCCTTACACATTCAAGAACAAGTCACACAACAGCTCCATGACCTTGCTTTCAACAAGTGCTATGAAGAACTTGAAGGAACACCTAAGTTTCTCACATTAATAGAAGCACATGTTGAATGGGAACCTGAATTAGTTAGCACGCCCGTGCAATGTGGCACACCCAGGCCGTGCCCTCGTCTGACTTGGTGAGGAAAACAACTACCTTGAAGCACGACCGTGCCAAATAGCACACCCCAGACCGTGCTTGCTTCCGCCTCTCACGAGGGAACTCCTACAATGAAGCACGCTCGTGCCAAATAGCACACCCAAGACCGTGCTTGTCTCTGCCTCTCATTAAGTTAGTTAGCTTATTTTGAGTTTTTGCTTTGTTAATGGGTTGGGCCTCCAATATTTCGGCCACCCTTGATTAGTTAGCCTTATTTTGTTTAGATTTAGTCAATCTTTAGTGGATTTGGACTAGATATCCAAATCCTTAAGTTGTTATGATTTTGTTAGTCTTATCCTTAGTTGGTTTAGATTTGCTAAATCCTACTCCTTAGCTAACTCTAAATCCTTTAAGGATCTGGACCTCTTAGATTAGTATAAATAGCTTATTATTTTGTAATTATTCATACAATTATTCAATCAATTAAAGAGAGATTTTCTTCTTCCATGCCTTTGGCGTGTTCATGTTTTTAGAGGGTGTGAGATTGCATTCTTCTAATTGCATCAAGAATCAAGGTAAACTTATCAATTCTTTCTGGCGTTTATCTTATTCTTTTACTCTATTATTGGTGTTCTTGCTTCTTTAAGCTTTGGGTGCCATAGAGGGGAGTTTATTCTAGATTTTTGATCTCTTCCAAAACTTGTCATAGAGTTCATGGAATATATTTCCATAGGGTTCCGCGTCAGTTTGGATTAATTATTCCTTATCCTTAGTGATAAGGAACCGGGGTCGGCAATCAAAGGAATGAGATGTAAGTTCGCCTCTATGGCACCCCACGTTTATAATGAAACGAAAACACCAATAATCGAGATTAAAACGCTCTATAGCACCCCACGTTTATAATGAAACGGTAACACCAATAATCGAGCAAAGAACAAGATAAACGCCACAAATGAATTGATAAGTTTACCTTAATTCTTGATGCAATTAGAGGATAGCAAATTCTCACAATCACTCTAATTAAGAAGAACATGCAAGAGCATGAACAATTCTGCCTTTGATTCAAATTATGCCAAAAATCCTGTTTTACATCTTCAGGAGGCTATTTATATGCCTTAAACAAACATAACCCTAAAGAAGAGCATCTAACTAGGCTGCCCTAGGGCCAAAACACATGGGCTTAACTCTAAAACACAAAATAAAGTCATTTCCAGCCCAAAACAAATAACTTAATATTGGGCAGATTGCATGCATCATAAAATCAGCCCAATACAACTTAAATAAACACTATGAGCCCATATCCCTTACATATTAATTAGACCAAAACAAGCAACAAGGGATAAGAGCACGTCCAAGCCCACATCCCTTACATATTAGCATGGTTAGGGTGTGCTACACCAACAACACATGTCTCCAACATTGTAAGAAGCCTAGGTGTGCCTTGAAGTTCCACACAACACTTGTTAAATGCCACATCATGAAGCTCTTGTGTAATTTGGGCTTGAACATATAAGGATATGGCTGCCCCATATCTCTTTGCTTGACTTCTTGTAATTGGCCCACTTGGAAACACTAATGGATCTCCCATGTTGTTCTCCTTGCTCCTTTGAGCTCCATGGTTGAGTGATGGCTGATCCATATCATTCCCCCCTTCCTCGAAAAGATTTGTCCTCAAATCTGCATCCATGTCAAAAGGAGACAAATCACTAACATTGAAAGTGGCAGAAACACCATACTCACCTGGTAAGTCAATCTTGTAAGCATTGTCATTGACGCGCTCTAAGACTTGAAATGGACCATCTCCACGTGCATCAAGCTTAGTCTTCCGCTGATTGGGAAATCTCTCCTTTCGAAAGTGTACCCAAACCCAATCTCCAGGCGCAAACACCAGCTTCTTCCTCCCTTGATTCGCTCTGTCCGCATACTGTTTGTTCCTCTTTTCTATATTTGCTCTAGCCTTTTCATGTAAAGACTTCACCAATTCTGCCTTTTTAGCACCATCTAAACTAGAAAGCTCATGTAAAGGTAAAGGAACAAGATCCAAAACAGTTAGTGGGTTATATCCATAAACAAGTTCAAATGGAGTAAAACCTGAAGTAGAATGTATGCTACGGTTATATGCAAACTCAATGAATGGCAAACAATCTTCCCAAGTCTTTAAATTCTTACCCACAATAGCACGAAGTAAAGTTCCTAAAAGTCCTATTCACAACCTCAGTTTGTCCATCTGTTTGTGGATGACACGTAGTAGAATAAAGTAACTTTGTACCAAGCTTACCCCGCAAAACCTTCCAAAAATGTGAAAGGAATTTAGCATACCTATCAGAGACGATAGTCCGTGGCACCCCATGCAACCGTACCACCTCTCTAAAGAATAGATTAGCAACATTAATGGCATCATCAGTTTTATGACAAGGAATGAAATGAGCCATTTTACTAAACCTATCAACAACTACAAAGATGCTATCTCTACCACTCCTGGTCCTAGGTAAACCAAGTACAAAATCCATAGAGATATCAACCCAAGGTGAACTAGGAACAGGTAAGGGCATATACAATCCATGAGGCATAGACTTAGATTTGGCATGTTTACAAGCAATGCAAGAATCACAAACCTTCTCTACATCTTTACGCATATGAGGCCAATAAAAGTGTTCGTTCAGCATGTCATAAGTCTTATGTACCCCAAAATGTCCCATCAATCCCCCACAATGAGATTTAAGTACAAGCAAGTTACGCATAGAGCATTTTGGCACACAAAGTTTGTTACCCCTAAACAAATATCCATCGTGTCTATAAAATTTATCAAATGCTCCATGCTCGCATGCCATATACACATTACCAAAGTCAGCATCAGTCACATACAAATCCTTAACATACTCAAATCCAAGCAACTTAGAACTGAGAGCAGTAATGAGTACATATCTCCTCGACAATGCATCAGCAATAACATTATCTTTCCCATGCTTGTATTTAATTACATAAGGGAATTGTTCAATAAATTCAACCCACTTACCATGCCTTTTGTTGAGCTTACCTTGACCCTTCAAGTGTTTTAGGGCTTCATGATCAGTATGGATGACAAACTCCTTAGGTAGTAAGTAGTGTTGCCAAACATCTAAAGTTCTCACCAAGGCATATAGCTCCTTATCATAAGTTGAGTAATTGAGTTGAGCTCCATTCAACTTCTCACTGAAGTAGGCTATTGGCTTCTTCTCTTGCATCAAGACTGCCCCAATTCCTACACCAGAGGCATCACACTCAATTTCAAAAGTATTCTCAAAGTTAGGTAAAGAAAGTATAGGAGCAGATGTCAACTTCCCTTTCAGCGTGTCAAACGCTTGTTGCTGTTCCTCTCCCCACTTGAACCCAACTTCCTTTTTTATTATCCCTGTGAGTGGTGCTGCAATTGAAGAGAAATCTTGTACAAATCTTCTATAAAAGCTTGCCAACCCATGAAAACTCCTAACTTCTGAAATTGATTTGGGAGTTGGCCATTCTTTGATAGCTTTCACTTTCTCCGCATCTACCTCAATACCCTGCGCACTCACAACAAATCCAAGAAACACAAGTCTATCTATACAAAATGTGCACTTTTTAAGCTTAGCATACAATTGTTCAGACCTTAAAGCTTGTAATACTAGCCTAACATGCTCAACATGATCATTAAGAGACTTTCTATAAATAAGTATATTGATACGGATCCATCATCACTCGTCGCTGGATCACAAGGAGGCATGGTGAACGACGAAGGAGATCCATTGGTGCTTCCTATTGGACCGATTACAAGGAGCCGTGCCAAGCGATATGGGGCAGCCATATCATTATTTGTTCAAGCCCAAATAACACAAGAACTGCATGATGTTGCATTCAACAAGTGTTGTGAGGAACTTGAAGGCATTCCTAGGCTTCTAATGTTGTTGGTGGCTCTTTAAGTGGAGGAAAGCACGCTGCTACAGTAACGTGCTACAGGAACTCAGAAGCGCTACAGTGCTACAGGAACTCAGAAGCGCTACAGTAACGCGTTTTATGTGTTTTATGCTTCATTAAGCCCTAGTTTCTTGTCTTAGTATAAATATCTTGTATTCCATGTAAGAACACGATTTTAGAGATATTGAAAACTTCATTTGTTTAAGCTTTGCTTGTACTCCTTTGCTTAGAGTGATAGTGAGAGATTGCTTCCTCTAATTGCATCAAGAATTAAGGTAAGCTTATCAACTTGATTGTGGCGTTTATCTTGTTCTTTGCTCGATTATTGGTGTTACCGCTTCATTATAAACGTGGGGTGCCATAGAGCGTTTAATCTCGATTATTGGTGTTTCCGTTTCATTATAAACGTGGGGTGCCATAGAGGCGAACTTATATCTCATTCTTTGATCCGATCCGTATCATTTGGTATCAGAGCCAAATCAAAGTTTTGGGGTAAGTTCTGTTATCTTAGTTAGGAATTTAAGTTTTCTTGTTGTTGGATTCCATTGTTGTTTGTCTTATTTCTTGATTTCATTGCAGATCTGGAATTTTCTCTTTAGATCTTGTTGGATCTAGGTGTTTCCTCGTTAGATCTTCTTAGATCTGGAATTTTCTCTTTGGATTTTGTTGCATATATATATTTTCTCGCTGGATCTACTTAGATCTAGAATTACCTTCTATTGAATCTTCTTGTTGTTGCTTGTTCTTCAGTTAGAAAAAAAAATCAATTGATTACATTTATTACGAATTTATAAGTTATTAAATACCAAATCTGGAGATTTGTTTGTGTTCTTGAATCTTGTTGATCAAATCAAAAAAAAAAAAAAAAAGAAAAGAAAAAAAGAAAAGTCATTGTTGGACAACTAATTATTACCTACCAAATTTGACTTGGGAGACACAAAAGCATTGTTGGACAACATAATCATTACCTACCTATATTGAAATTGGAAGACACAATTGCTGGACAACCTAAAAGCATTTGACTTAAATTGGGATCCTATCTTGAGAGAACACAAATCATTGCTGGAAAGGTTGATACTTTGCTTGGACCGACTATACTACATTTATATACACAAGCATGCAATTTTATAGTTAAAGATAATCAACCTGTGACATCAAGTAAATCTGGTTATCACTATAATTTCTGTGTCAATTCTGAAAATTTGGTTTTTTATTGTTTGGTTGCTTTGATTGGGTAAAATTAATTAGGTCCATATTTGGTTTGCTTTGTAGTAAACTAAATTCACACATCATATCCAGAAATTGTCCTTTTAAATTCGAGTTTGTTTAATTATTGTTTTGAGCTGCCGTTGCTTCTATTACATTATTAGGGTGTATTTGTTTGTTCACTACACTCTAAATTAATATAATCAAGTAGTACATCATCTTGTCTTTGTACTACCATCCATTATCGTTTTCAGTCTTCTTTCTAGAGTTTGTGCTTACTTTTATTGTTAAGATTTATTTCCTTGATTCTAAAACGTGCTTTCAAATTGGTTGGTTAACCTACGGTTCTGAAGTACAATTCGAGGAATTGCAAGGAGTGATTGCGGAGTGTAAACACGTGAGGGAGTGCTTTATCACTAACTCAAATCTTTTTCGTGTTTTCTATTCTTGAATACTAACCATGAGTACAGGCACATCTGGAGGTGGTAACGGAGATGGAAATCCAATTAGAGATCCTTAACTAAAATTGTTCATGGAATCTATCCAAGGACAATTTAGAACCTTTAACAATCTCTTTCAAGACATGAGGGAAGAATTGCAAGAGCTGAAGGCTTCACAAAGTTCTAATGCCACTAGAGTCCGTCCCCAAGTTAGAATTCAAACCCCTGATGATGAGGAGACTGAAGGTACTAATCCTAATAAAATTGATGGAGACTTGGGAGCAATCAAAATGAGGATCCCAGAATTCAAGGGCAACAACAATGCTGAAGAATACCTTGAATGGGAGAGAAAGGTAGAACAAATCTTTGAATGCCATAACTATTCCCAGGAGAAGAAATCCCATCTTGCAGCTGTGGAGTTCAAAGGATATGCTATGTTTTGGTGGGAACAATTGCTACTAAAAAGAAGAAGCAGGGGAATGCGACCAGTACCACCATGGGAGATCATGAAGGAGTTAATGCACCAAAAGTTTGTTCCTGCTCATTACTTCAGGGATTTACATAATAAATTAGTAAGAATGGTGCAAGGAGGGAGGAGCGTGGAAGAGTACTACAAAGAGATGGAGATTTGCATGGCAAGAGCCAAGATTGAGGAAGATGTCCAAATCACCATGTCACGATTCCTTGGAGGTCTAAACAAAGACATTGCTGATGCCTTAGAGATGTATAGGTATGATACCTTAGAGGAGATGATAGATATGGCCATGAAACTTGAAAGACAGAAAAAGGGGAGATCCACCAACAAGTATTCTAGCAACACATGGGGATCCAAATGGCCCAAAGAAGGTGAGAAGAAAGATTTCAAAGGCCCTAGTTTCCAAAGAACAGAATCAGTTTCGAAAGGTAAAGAGGTTGCCCAAACTACATTCAAGGGAAACAAAGGTACTTCTAACTCTATAAACCCTGCTAGAGAGATTAAATGCTTTAAGTGTTTAGGAAAAGGGCATATTGCATCTCAATGTCCTAATAAAAGGGTTATGATTGTTAGGGAAGATGGTAATATTAGTTCTGAATCTGAATGTAGTGATTGTGATGATTTGCCTCATTTGCATGATGTTGATAATGATAAGTCAGATGAGGATGAACATAACTTGTTGTTTGCTGAACGTGGAGAATCTCTAGTTGTTAGGCGAGTTTTGAATATGCATGTTAAGGAGGAGAGCCTTGAACAACGTGAGAACATCTTTCACACTAGATGCTTGATACATGGAAAAGTGTGCTTGCTTATTATTGATGGGGGTAGTTGCACTAATGTTGCTAGTGTGAGTATGGTGAATAAGTTGAATTTGGCATGTCTTAAACATCCTAAACCTTATAGACTGCAATGGTTGAATGATGGTGGAGAGGTGAAGGTGACACGCCAGGTGCTTGTGCCGTTCTCTATTGGGTGGTACAAAGATGAAATTTTATGTGATGTAGTACCGATGCAGGCAGGCCATCTATTGCTGGGAAGACCATGGCAATATGATCGAAAGGCACTACATGATGGGTTCTTTAACCGATACTCTTTGGTTCATAAGGGGAAGAAGGTGACTCTTGTTCCATTATCACCTCAAGAAGTATACACCGATCAGAAGAAAATACTTGAGAGAGAAAGAGAGACTTCAGCTTTGAGGGAAAATGAGAGTGAGGCTTCCAGTTCGAGAGAACTAAAGAGTGTTAAAAGAGAGGTTGAAAAGAAAGAGGCCACGAAAGATACCAAACAGATTGGTGGCCCAAAAGTGAGTGAAACACAACGAGGGGAGAGAAAGAAACACACTTTTTATGCGAGAGCTAGAGAGGTTAAGTGTGCCATAGCCTTGAGGCAACCCGTGTTGCTTCTTAGGTTCAAGGAAATTTTATTTTCTAACGCTGACACTAATCTTGATGGTTTACCTCCTGTGTTTGTTTCTATGTTACAGGAATTCACTGATGTTTTTCCAGAGGAGCTACCTAGTGGATTACCACCTTTGAGAGGGATAGAACATCAGATTGATTTCATTCTCGGTTCCACCATTCCAAATCGACCAGCCTATCGAAGCAATCCAACAGAGACAAAGGAGTTGCAGAGGCAAGTTGATGAGCTTATGGAGAAAGGATTGGTGCGAGAGAGCATGAGTCCTTGTGCCGTTCCAGTACTTTTAGTACCCAAAAAGGATGGTACATGGCGAATGTGCATTGACTGTAGGGCGGTCAACAAAATCACTGTAAAGTATAGACACCCTATTCCTAGACTTGATGATATGTTAGATGAATTGTGTGGGTCTACTTACTTTACAAAGATCGATTTAATGAGCGGTTATCATCAAATTCGGATGCAACTAGGTGATGAGTGGAAAACTGCTTTCAAAACTAAGTATGGTTTGTATGAATGGTTAGTAATGCCTTTTGGATTATCTAATGCACCTAGTACGTTTATGAGGCTTATGAACCATGTCTTACGAGCTTTCTTAGGAAAATTTGTAGTTGTGTACTTTGATGATATACTTGTATATAGCAAGTCTCTTAATGATCACGTTGGGCATGTTAGGCTAGTATTACAAGCTTTGAGAACTGAACAATTGTATGCTAAGCTTAAGAAATGCACATTTTGTATAGATAGACTTGTGTTCCTTGGTTTTGTTGTAAGTGCGCAGGGTATAGAGGTAGATGAGGAGAAAGTGAAAGCTATCAAGGAATGGCCGACGCCGAAATCAGCTTCGGATGTGCGAAGTTTCCATGGGTTGGCAAGTTTCTACCGATGGTTTGTACAAGATTTCTCTTCGATTGCCGCACCACTCACAGAGGTAATTAAAAAGGAAGTTGGGTTCAAGTGGGGCGAGGAACAACAGAAAGCGTTTGAGATGCTTAAAGGGAAGTTGACATCCGCTCCTATACTTTCTTTACCTAATTTTGAGAACACCTTTGAAATTGAGTGTGATGCTTCTGGTGTAGGAATTGGAGGAGTACTGATGCAAGAGAAGAAACCAATTGCCTATTTCAGTGAGAAGTTGAACGGGGCACAACTCAATTACTCGACCTATGATAAGGAGCTATATGCCTTGGTGAGGACTTTGAGCGTATGGCAACACTACTTACTACCTAAGGAGTTTGTCATTCATACTGACCACGAAGCCCTAAAACATTTGAAGGGTCAAGGTAAGCTCAACAAGCGACATGGTAAGTGGGTTGAGTTCATTGAACAATTCCCTTACGTTATTAAATACAAGCATGGAAAGGATAACGTTGTTGCTGATGCATTGTCACGGAGATATACTTTACTTACTACTGTTAGCTCTAAATTGATAGGATTTGAGTATGTTAAGGATTTGTATGAGTCTGACTCTGATTTTGGCAATGTATATTTGGCATGTGAACACGGGGCCTTTGATAAATTTTATCGACACGAAGGATATTTGTTTAGGGGCAGTAAACTTTGTGTTCCTAAATGCTCTATGCGTGATTTGCTTGTACTTGAGTCTCACTGTGGGGGATTGATGGGACATTTTGGGGTACATAAGACTTATGACATGTTGAATGAACATTTTTATTGGCCTCATATGCGTAAAGATGTCGAGAAGGTTTGTGATTCTTGTCTTACTTGTAAACAGGCCAAATCTAAGTCTATGCCTCATGGGTTGTATATGCCTTTACCAGTTCCTAGCTCACCTTAGGTTGATATATCTATGGATTTTGTACTTGGATTACCTAAGACTAGGCATGGTAGAGACAGTATATTTGTAGTAGTTGATAGGTTCAGCAAAATGGCTCATTTCATTCCTTGTCACAAAACTGGTGATGCTATTCATGTTGCTGAATTATTCTTTAGAGAGGTGGTACGATTACATGGAGTTCCGCGGACTATTGTTTCTGATAGGGATGCTAAGTTCCTTTCACATTTTTGGCGGGTTTTGTGGGGTAAACTCGGTACAAAATTACTTTATTCGACTACTTGTCATCCACAAACTGATGAACAAACTGAGGTTGTGAATAGGACTTTGGGAACTTTACTTCGTACTATAGTGGGTAAAAATTTAAAAACTTGGGAGGATTGTTTGCCATTTATTGAATTTGCATATAATCGAAGCATACATTCTACTTCAGGTTTTACTCCATTTGAACTTGTTTATGGATTTAACCCACTAACTGTTTTGGACCTTATTCCTTTACCTTTACATGAGCTCTCTAGTTTAGATGGTGAACAGAAAGCTAAACTGGTGAAGTCTTTACATGAGAAGGCTCGAGCAAATATTGAAAAGAGGAACAAACAGTATGCTGACAAGGCCAATAAAGGAAGGAGGAAGCTAGTGTTTGCGCCTGGAGATTGGGTTTGGGTGCACCTTCGGAAGGAAAGGTTTCCCAGCCAACGAAAGTCTAAACTAGATGCACGTGGAGATGGCCCATTCCAAGTCTTGGAACACGTCAATGACAACGCCTACAAGATAGACTTACCAGGTGAGTATGGTGTTTCCGCTACCTTTAACGTTAGTGATTTGTCTCCTTTTGACATGGATGCAGATTTGAGGACAAATCTTTTTGAGGAAAGGGGGGATGATACGGATCCATCATCACTCGTCGCTGGATCACAAGGAGGCATGGTGAACGACGAAGGAGATCCATTGGTGCTTCCTATTGGACCGATTACAAGGAGCCGTGCCAAGCGATATGGGGCAGCCATATCATTATTTGTTCAAGCCCAAATAACACAAGAACTGCATGATGTTGCATTCAACAAGTGTTGTGAGGAACTTGAAGGCATTCCTAGGCTTCTAATGTTGTTGGTGGCTCTTTAAGTGGAGGAAAGCACGCTGCTACAGTAACGTGCTACAGGAACTCAGAAGCGCTACAGTGCCGCGCCAATTATGTGTTTTATGCTTCATTAAGCCCTAGTTTCTTGTTTTAGTATAAATATCTTGTATTCCATGTAAGAACACGATTTTAGAGATATTGAAAACTTCATTTGTTTAAGCTTTGCTTGTACTCCTTTGCTTAGAGTGATAGTGAGAGATTGCTTCCTCTAATTGCATCAAGAATTAAGGTAAGCTTATCAACTTGTTTGTGGCGTTTATCTTGTTCTTTGCTCGATTATTGGTGTTTCCGTTTCATTATAAACGTGGGGTGCCATAGAGCGTTTAATCTCGATTATTGGTGTTTCCGTTTCATTATAAACGTGGGGTGCCATAGAGCGTTTAATCTCGATTATTGGTGTTTCCGTTTCATTATAAACGTGGGGTGCCATAGAGGCGAACTTATATCTCATTCTTTGATCCGATCCGTATCATATATCATCAAAGTACACAACCACAAATTTTCCTAAGAAAGCTCGCAAAACATGGTTCATAAGCCTCATAAATGTACTAGGTGAATTAGATAATCCAAAAGGCATTACTAACCATTCATACAAACCATACTTGGTTTTAAAAGCAGTTTTCCATTCATCACCTAGTTACATTCTAATCTGATGATAGCCGCTCATTAAATCGATCTTTGTAAAGTAAGTAGACCCACACAACTCATCTAACATGTCATCAAGTCTAGGAATAGGGTGTCTATACTTTACAGTGATTTTGTTGACCGTCCTGCAGTCAACGCACATTCACCATGTACCATCCTTTTTAGATACTAAAAGTACTGGAATGGCACAAGGACTCATGCTCTCTCGCACCAATCCTTTCTCCATAAGCTCATCAACTTGCCTCTGCAACTCCTTTGTCTCCGTTGGATTGCTTCGATAGGCTGGTCGATTTGGAATGGTGGAGCCGGGAATGAAATCAATCTGATGTTCTATCCCTCTCAAAGGTGGTAATCCACTAGGTAGCTCCTCTGGAAAAACATCAGTGAATTCCTGTAGCATAGAAACAAACACAGGAGGTAAACCATCAAGATTAGTGTCAGCGTTAGAAAACAAAATTTCCTTAAACCTAAGAAGCAACACGGGTTGCCTCAAGGCTATGGCACACTTAACCTCTCTAGCTCTCGCATAAAAAGTGTGTTTCTTTCTCTCCCCTCTTTGTGTTTCACTCACTTTTGGGCCAATAATCTCTTTGGTATCTTTTGTGGCCTCTTTCTTTTCAACCTCTCTTTTAATACTCTTTTGTTCTCTCGAACTGGAAGCCTCACTCTCATTTTCCCTCAAAGCTGAAGTCTCTCTTTCTCTCTCAAGTATTTTCTTCTGATCGGTGTACACTTCTTGAGGTGATAGTGGAACAAGAGTCACCTTCTTCCCTTTATGAACCAAAGAGTATCGGTTAAAGAACCCATCATGTAGTGCCTTTCTATCATATTGCCATGGCCTCCCCAACAATAGATGGCCTGCCTACATCGGTACTACATCACATAAAATTTCATCTTTGTACCATCCAATAGAAAACGGCACAAGCACCTGGCGTGTCACCTTCACCTCTCCACCATCATTCAACCATTGCAATCTATAAGGTTTAGGATGTTTAAGACATGCCAAATTCAACTTATTCACCATACTCACACTAGCAACATTAGTGCAACTACCCCCATCAATAATAAGCAAGCACACTTTTCCATGTATCAAGCATCTAGTGTGAAATATGTTCTCACGTTGTTCAAGGCTCTCCTCCTTAACATGCATATTCAAAACTCGCCTAACAACTAGAGATTCTCCACGTTCAGCAAACAACAAGTTATGCTCATCCTCATCTGAATTATCATTATCAACATCATGCAAATGAGGCATATCATCACAATCACTACATTCGGATTCAGAACTAACATTTCCATCTTCCCTAACAATCATAACCCTTTTATTAGGACATTGAGATGCAATATGCCCTTTTCCTAAACACTTAAAGCATTTAATCTCTTTAGCAGGGTTTATAGAGTTAGAAGTACCTTTGTTTCCTTTGAATGTAGTTTGGGCAACCTCTTTACCTTTCGAAACTGATTCCGTTCTTTGGAAACTAGGACCTTTGAAATCTCTCTTCTCTCCTCCTTTGGACCATTTGGTTCCCAAAGTATTGTTGGAATATTTGTTGGTAGACTTTCCCTTTTTCTGCCTTTCTAGCTTCATGGCCATATCTACCATCTCTTCTAGTGTATCATAGCGATACATCTCCAAAGCATCAGCAATATCGCTATTTAGACCTCCAAGGAATCGTGACATGGTGATTTGGACATCTTCCTCAATCTTGGCTCTTGCCATGCAAATCTCCATCTCCTTATAGTACTCTTCCACGCTCCTCCCTCCTTGCACCATTCTTGCTAGTTTGTTGTGTAAATCCCTAACGTAATGAGCAGGGACAAACTTTTGGTGCATTAATTCCTTCATGATCTCCCATGGTGGTACCGGTCGCATCCCCCTACTTCTTCTTTTTGGTAACAATTGTTCCCACCAAAACATAGCATATCCTTTGAACTCCACAGCTGCAAGATGGGATTTCTTCTCCTGGGAATAATTATGGCATTCAAAGATTTGTTCTACCTTTCTCTCCCATTCAAGGTACTCTTCAGCATTGTTGTTACCATTGAATTCTGGGATCCTCATTTTGATTGCTCCCAAGTCTCCATCAATTTTATTAGGATTAGTATCTTCAGTCTCCTCATCATCATGGGTTTGAATCCTAACTTGGGGACGGGCTCTAGTGGCATTAGAGCTTTGTGAAGCCTTCATCTCTTGCAATTCTTCCCTCATGTCTTGAAAGAGATTATTGAAGGTTCTAAATTGTCCTTGGATAGATTCCATGAACAATTTTAGTTGAGGATCTCTAATTGGATTTCCATCTCCGTTACCACCTCCAGATGTGCCTGTACTCATGGTTAGTATTCAAGAATAGAAAACACAAAAAAGATTTGAGTTAGTGATAAAGCACTCCCTCACGTGTTTACACTCCTCAATCACTCCTTGCAATTCCTCCAATTGTACTTCAGAATTTCAGGCCAACCAATCAATCTCAAAGCACGTTTAGAACACAAGGAAAATAAACCTTAAAAAAGAAACGTAAGCACAATTCTAGAAAGAAAACTCAAACGAAATGAATGGTAGCACAAGAACAAAACAATGTACTACTTGATTATTAATTAGAGTGTTGGAACAAGCAAATACACCCTAACAATATAAATGAAGCAAAGATAGCACACAAACAAGAAATAGAAACTAGAATTTAAAAGACAATTTCTGGATATAATGTATGAATATAGTTCACTACAAAGCAAACCAAATATGGACCTAATTAATTCTACCCAATCAAAGCAAGCAAACAACAGGAACTCAGAAGCAAACTTGCTACAGTACCTTAAAACGTCTGCTACAGTAACCTGCTACAGGAACTCAGAAGCAAACTTGCTACATTACCTTTAAAAAAAAAAAATTTTTTTTTTTTTTTGGGTTTTCTTTGTTTGCTTGCTTTGATTGGGTAGAATTAATTAGGTCCATATTTGGTTTGCTTTGTAGTGAACTAAATTCATACACTATATCCCTAAATCGTCTTTTAAATTCTATTTTCAATTTCTTGTTTGTGTGCTATCTTTGCTTCATTTAACATTGCTAAAGTGTTATTTGCTTGTTCCTACACTTTAGTTTATTGATTTCTAGCAATACACCTTTCTTATTCTTGTATTGCCATTCAAACATTGTGATTTCTTGATAGAGTTTGTGCATTACTTAATTATATTCTTTGTTTTCCTAACTTTCTCTTGACTTTTGTAGCAACTTTGGGATTCTGAAGTGCAATTATTCAAGTGGAAAGAGTGGTAAAAGGCTGGAGTGAAACCCACATATTGAAAAAAAAAAAAGCCAAATAAGGAGAGAAACACGTGAGGGAGTGATAAACTAACTATTTCCTTAGTTTTTGCAATCTTATTTCAGGATGTCTAATTCATCTAGAGACAAGGATAATAGCCCTCTCAAAGTTGAAGATCCAAAACTACAAGCCTTTCTAGATGCTTTCTCAGGAGAAATGGGACGAATCACTAGGCTTATGGAGAGCTTTAATGACAGACTGGAGATTCAAGAGCAAAAGACAGAAAGACATGACCCTAATGCCACAAGGAGGGGTGCAAGCACTTCCAAAGAGCACTCTAGACAACCTTGGCATGAAGAGTATGAAGAAGAGGATGATGAATGGCATAGAGAGCCTATGTGGGCAAGAGGAGGTAGAAATAATAGAGGAAGAGGAAGAGGGATTGGTAGAGGCCATGTTTACAGAAATGAAACTTACTATGGAGAGGATGACGAAGAGGTTGACACACCATTAGATGGTAACTTGGGTAACATCAAACTCAAGGTGCCACCTTTCAAAGGCCGAAACAATGCAGACGAATACTTGGAATGGGAGAGGAAGGTCGAGATGATCTTTGAATGCAACAGGTATACTGAAGAAAAAAAAGGTGAAAATTGCAGCCTTAGAGTTCCAAGACTATACTCTGTTTTGGTGGGATCAACTTAATCAGAGTCGAAGAAAAGTGGGAAGACGACCTATCCACAATTGGGAAGACATGAAGGAGGTAATGAGAAAACGTTTTCTTCCTGAGCATTATTTCAGGGAGTTGCATCAGAAGCTTCATAGACTCGTCCAAGGAGCCAAATCAGTAGAAGACTATCATAAGGATATGGAGATGTGCATGGCTAGAGCACACATTGAGGAAAATGAGGAGGTGACCATGGCTAGATTCCTAGGTGGCCTTAATAAAGACATAGCTAATGCATTAGAGATGTACAAGTATGATTCCATGGAGGAGATGCTGAATATGGCTATGAAGTTAGAGAAGCAGAGAAAAGGGAAGAGCACCACATCATATAGGGCTGCCAACAACAACAGTAATTCTTGGGGTGCTAGATGGCCTAAAAGGGAGGAGAAAAAGGAGTTTCAAAGCTCTACACAAAAGGGGACAGATTCAGTGCCTAAGGCATTCACGCCTAATGTGCCAACTTATTCAAAGGGTTCAAGTTCCAATACTCCTAGTAGAGACATCAAATGTTTCAAGTGTCTTGGGAAGGGCCATATATCTTCTCAATGCCCTAACAAGAGGGTAATAGTGATTCGAGATGGCTACACCTATTCTGAATCTGAGGATGAAGAAAACCCAATGCCGCCACTTGAGGACTGCCATGATGATGATGAGGTTGATGAAGAAGTTTTACAACCTGAGATGGGACAGTTACTAGTTACCAGGCGAGTTCTCAACATGCAAGTTCAAGAGGAGAGCTTAGAACAAAGAGAGAATATATTCCATACTAGATGCTTGGTACTTAACAAGGTATGTCTTTTGATTATTGATAGTGGAAGTTGCACTAATGTAGCTAGTTTGAGCATGGTGCAGAAATTGGGTTTGACATGTGTACCGCACCCAAGGCCATATAAGCTTCAATGGCTCAATGATATGGGTTCTGTAAGAGTAAACAAACAGGTGAAGGTGCCATTGTCCATTGGATGGTACAAGGATGAGGTCACTTGTGATGTAGTACCTATGCTAGCTGGGCATATTCTTCTAGGCCGCCCATGGCAATACGACAGGCGAGTCCCGCATGATGGGTACACCAACCGGTTCTCTCTTACCTATTTGGGTAAACATGTGGTTCTAGCTCCTTTGACACCACCAGAGGTCTATATGGACCAAAAGAGGATATTAGAAAGTGAGGGGCAGAATTGTATTCAGGGGGAGGGAGAAAATAAAGATAAAGAAAAAAAGGGAAAAGAGGCCAAGAGTGAAAAGAAACAATTGAATGGCCCATTGGTGAGTGAAACACCAAGAGAGGGAAGAAAGAAACAAAACATGTATGTAAAAGAGAGAGAGATCCGTAGCCGTGTTGGTGAGGGTAGACCAATCTTAATGATTCAGTTTAAGGAAACTTTGCTTAATTTGCTTGACATTGACACTTCTTCTTTGCCTCCTAGTTTTGTTTCTTTGTTGCAGGAGTTTTCTGATGTGTTTCCTGATGAAATGCCTAGCGGACTACCACCCCTAAGAGGCATTGAGCATCAGATTGACTTCGTGCCCGGAGCCACAATTCCTAATAGGCCAGCGTATAGGAGCAACCCCATGGAGACTAAGGAGTTGCAGCGCCAAGTTGATGACCTGTTGTCTAAGGGATTTGTGAGGGAGAGTATGAGCCCATGTGCAGTGCCTGTATTACTTGTGCCTAAGAAGGACGGTTCTTGGAGGATGTGTGTTGACTGCCGAGCTGTCAACAAAATCACAGTTAAGTATCGCCATCCAATTCCTAGGCTAGATGATATGTTAGATGAACTGCATGGTAGTAAATACTTTTCGAAAATTGATTTAATGAGTGGATATCATCAAATTAGAATGAAGTTAGGTGATGAATGGAAAACTGCCTTTAAGACTAAATATGGTTTATATGAGTGGATGGTTATGCCATTTGGTCTAACAAATGCACCTAGTACTTTCATGAGATTAATGAACCATATCTTACGTGCTTTTCTAGGCAAATTTGTTGTGGTTTATTTTGATGATATACTAATTTATAGCCAATCTATTGATGAGCATATTGAGCATGTTAGGTTAGTATTGATAACTTTGAGAGCTGAAAAGTTATATGTTAAACTACAGAAATGCACTTTTTGCATAGATAGGCTTGTTTTTCTTGGTTTTGTTGTGAGTGCACAGGGGATTGAAGTCGATGAGGAGAAGGTTAAAGCAATTCGAGAATGGCCAACTCCTAAATCTATATTTGAGGTGAGGAGTTTCCATGGCTTGGCAAGCTTCTACCGGAGGTTTGTGAAGGACTTCTCTACTATAGCAGCCCCACTCACAGAGGTGGTAAAGAAGGAAGTTGGGTTCAAATGGGGGGAAGCGCAACAAAGGGCATTTGATACTTTAAAATCCATTCTTTGTTCTGCTCTTATTTTAGTTTTACCTGACTTTGATAAAACATTTGAGATTGAGTGTGACGCTTCTGGTGTAGGTATTGGTGCAGTGTTGATGCAGGAGAGAAAGCCTATTGCCTATTTCAGTGAGAAACTCAATGGAGCGCAACTCAATTATTCAACCTATGACAAGGAGCTATATGCTCTAGTGAGAGCATTGGAGGTATGGCAACATTACCTTCTACCCAAAGAATTTGTCATACACACTGACCATGAGTCTTTAAAGCACCTCAAGGGACAAGGTAAGTTGAACAAGAGACATGGTAAGTGGGTTGAATTCATTGAACAGTTTCCTTTTGTGATTAAATACAAGCAAGGGAAAGAAAATATTGTGGCTGATGCACTTTCTAGGAGGTATGCTTTAATTACTACTCTTAATGCTAAGTTGTTAGGATTTGAGCATATAAAATCCTTGTATGTTGATGATGATGACTTCGGTCTTATTTGGAGTGCATGTGAACATGGGGCATTTAATAAGTTCTTTAGGCATGAGGGGTTTTTATTTAAGGGAAATAAACTTTGTATACCCAAATGTTCTATGCGTGAATTGCTTGTATTAGAATCGCATTGTGGAGGACTTATGGGGCATTTTGGTGTTCTTAAAACATATGATATACTTGCTGAACATTTCTTTTGGCCACATATGCGTAGGGATGTAGAGAAACTGTGTGGTGTGTGCATAGCATGTAAGCAAGCTAAGTCTAAATCTATGCCTCATGGCCTTTATATGCCTTTACCTGTAACTACTTTGCCTTGGACTGATGTTTCTATGGATTTTGTACTTGGATTGCCCAGAACAAAGCGTGGTAGGGATAGTATTTTTGTTGTTGTGGACAGGTTTAGTAAGATGGCACATTTCATTGCATGCCATAAGAGTGATGATGTTGTCCGTATTGCTGAGTTGTTTTTCAGGGAGGTTGTGAGATTGCATGGGGTGCCACGCACCATAGTCTCAGACCGTGATGCCAAATTCCTTTCTCACTTTTGGCGTGTTTTATGGGGTAAGCTTGGTACAAAGTTGCTGTACTCTACTACTTGTCATCCCCAAACGGATGGACAGACTGAGGTAGTTAACAGAACTCTAGGTACTTTACTTAGAGCGGTGGTTGGTAAGAATCTGAAAACTTGGGAGGATTGTTTGCCTTTCATTGAATTTGCTTATAATAGGTCTATACATTCTTCTAGTGGTTATAGTCCATTTGAGCTTGTGTATGGTTTTAATCCTTTAACTGTACTTGATTTATTTCCTTTGCCTTTAAGTGAAATTGCTAACTTAGATGGTGAAAAGAAGGCTAAATTGATCCGGGAGATACATGCTAAAGCTAGGGCTCATATAGACATGAAGAACAAAAGCTATGCTGACCGTGCCAACAAGGGAAGGAGGCGTGTGGTATTTCAACCTGGCGATTGGGTTTGGGTGCACATGAGGAAGGAAAGATTCCCAAACCAAAGGAAAGGAAAGCTTGCTGCCCGAGGTGATGGGCCTTTTCAAGTGTTGGAGAGGATCAATGACAATGCCTACAAGATTGATCTACCAGGTGAGTTTGGCGTGTCTGCTACCTTTAATGTTTCTGACCTTTCTCCATTTGATTATGATTCAGATTTGAGGACAAATCTTTTTGAGGAGGGAGGGAATGATACGGATCAAGGAAGCAAGGTGAAGGATCCTCTAGCTCTACCCGTGGGGCCAATCACAAGAGCTCGTGCAACCAAGCTACGAACAGCCTTGAATGCATTTGCTCAAGAACAAATCACATTAGAGCTTCAAGATCATAATTATGCAAGATGTGAGATTGAACTTGAAGAAGCACCAAAGCTTGTTATGATGCTTGAGGCGTGCAATGAGGCTGTCATTTGATGCATTTTACATGATTCTATACTTAGGCAAATTTAGGAGGTTGTTATCTTATTATGAGCTTAAGTATGGGTTGTGTAGGGCCTTCGGCCCATTTGCCCTATTTTGTTTAAATTCTTTTAGTGGACTTAAATAATTAAGTGTAAGGTTGGTTGGGCTTATTTTCTAGAGTAGGGCCAGCCTAAGTTAGTTAATGTTTAAGTCAGGATTGTTTTAAGTAGTTAGCTTGGACTTGTATTTAATTAAGCCCATTTGGGCCACATTAGGGTTAGCTTAGGTTACTTATATTGTTGTAAGAGTTGCACAACAGCCACCATTGAATTGAAATCAAAACAAAACGTTTTCTTCTTGTTCTTTCAAGAACAGATTGTGTTCTTCATAGAACCAAAATATCCTTAGTAGTTAAGCTTGTGAGTTCTACAAGATTAATTGCACCAAGAATTTCAGAGTTGTTTTCAAGAGTACTTGAAGGTAAGTTTCTGATTCTTGTTCTAAATTCCTTGCTTTCTCTCTTCAAGAGTACTTGGGGGTTAAAGGGATTGTCGGGTACTTCCGAGATTGCATGCTTTCCGCTAGATGTTCCTTGTTGATTTGCAAGAGTACTTGTTAATTGGCTAGGGTCGTATCACCAAGCTTACCCCATAAAACACGCCAAAAGTGAGAAAGGAATTTGGCATCACGGTCTGAGACTATGGTGCGTGGCACCCCATGCAATCTCACAACCTCCCTGAAAAACAACTCAGCAATATGGACAGCATCATCACTCTTATGGCATGCAATGAAATGTGCCATCTTACTAAACCTGTTCACAACAACAAAAATACTATCCCTACCACGCTTTGTTCTGGGCAATCCAAGAACAAAATCCATAGAAACATCAGTCCAAGGCAAAGTAGGTACAGGTAAAGGCATATAAAGGCCATGAGGCATAGATTTAGACTTAGCTTGCTTACATGCTATGCACACACCACACAGTTTCTCTACATCCCTACGCATATGTGGCCAAAAGAAATGTTCAGCAAGTATATCATATGTTTTAAGAACACCAAAATGCCCCATAAGTCCTCCACAATGCGATTCTAATACAAGCAATTCACGCATAGAACATTTGGGTATACAAAGTTTATTTCCCTTAAATAAAAATCCCTCATGCCTAAAGAACTTATTAAATGCCCCATGTTCACATGCACTCCAAATAAGACCGAAGTCATCATCATCAACATACAAGGATTTTATATGCTCAAATCCTAACAACTTAGCATTAAGCGTAGTAATTAAAGCATACCTCCTAGAAAGTGCATCAGCCACAATATTTTCTTTCCCTTGCTTGTATTTAATCACAAAAGGAAACTGTTCAATGAATTCAACCCACTTACCATGTCTCTTGTTCAACTTACCTTGTCCCTTGAGGTGCTTTAAAGACTCATGGTCAGTGTGTATGACAAATTCTTTGGGTAGAAGGTAATGTTGCCATACCTCCAATGCTCTCACTAGAGCATATAGCTCCTTGTCATAGGTTGAATAATTGAGTTGCGCTCCATTGAGTTTCTCACTGAAATAGGCAATAGGCTTTCTCTCCTGCATCAACACTGCACCAATACCTACACCAGAAGCGTCACACTCAATCTCAAATGTTTTATCAAAGTCAGGTAAAACTAAAATAGGAGCAGAACAAAGAATGGATTTTAAAGTATCAAATGCCCTTTGTTGCGCTTCCCCCCATTTGAACCCAACTTCCTTCTTTACCACCTCTGTGAGTGGGGCTGCTATAGTAGAGAAGTCCTTCACAAACCTCCGGTAGAAGCTTGCCAAGCCATGGAAACTCCTCACCTCAGATATAGATTTAGGAGTTGGCCATTCTCGAATTGCTTTAACCTTCTCCTCATCGACTTCAATCCCCTGTGCACTCACAACAAAACCAAGAAAAAACAAGCCTATCTATGCAAAAAGTGCATTTCTGTAGTTTAGCATATAACTTTTCAGCTCTCAAAGTTATCAATACTAACCTAACATGCTCAATATGCTCATCAATAGATTGGCTATAAATCAGTATATCATCAAAATAAACCACAACAAATTTGCCTAGAAAAGCACGTAAGATATGGTTCATTAATCTCATGAAAGTACTAGGTGCATTTGTTAGACCAAATGGCATAACCATCCACTCATATAAACCATATTTAGTCTTAAAGGCAGTTTTCCATTCATCACCTAACTTCATTCTAATTTGATGATATCCACTCATTAAATCAATTTTCGAAAAGTATTTACTACCATGCAGTTCATCTAACATATCATCTAGTGATACGGATCGGATCAAAGAATGGGATATAAGTTCGCCTCTATGGCACCCCACGTTTATAAGGAAACGGAAACACCAATAATCGAGATTAAACGCTCTATGGCACCCCACGTTTATAATGAAATGGTAACACCAGTAATCGAGCAAAGAACAAGATAAATGCCACAAACAAGTTGATAAGCTTACCTTAATTCTTGATGCAATTAGAGGAAGCAATCTCTCACTATCACTCTATGCAAAGGAGAACAAGCAAAGCTTGAACAGATGAAGTTTTCAATATCTCAAAGTTGTGTTCTTACATGGAATACAAGATATTTATACTAAAACAAGAAACTAGGGTTTAACGAAGCATAAAACAAATAAAACACGCCTAACTGTAGCACTGTAGCGCGTCTGAGTTCCTGTAGCAAAGTCAAACTAATTGGCGCGGCACTGTAGCGCTTCTGAGTTCCTGTAGCGCATTCCTGTAGCACTGTAGCGCTTCTGAGTTCCTGTAGCACGTTACTGTAGCAGCGTGCTTTCCTCCACTTAAAGAGCCACCAACAACATTAGAAGCCTAGGAATGCCTTCAAGTTCCTCACAACACTTGTTGAATGCAACATCATGCAGTTCTTGTGTTATTTGGGCTTGAACAAATAATGATATGGCTGCCTCATATCGCTTGGCACGACTCCTTGTAATCGGTCCAATAGGAAGCACCAATGGATCTCCTTCGTCGTTCACCATGCCTCCTTGTGATCCAGCGACGAGTGATGATGGATCCGTATCATCCCCCCTTTCCTCAAAAAGATTTGTCCTCAAATCTGCATCCATGTCAAAAGGAGACAAATCACTAACGTTAAAGGTAGCAGAAACACCATACTCACCTGGTAAGTCTATCTTGTAGGCGTTGTCATTGACGCGTTCCAAGACTTGGAATGGACCATCTCCACGTGCATCTAGTTTAGACTTTCGTTGGCTGGGAAACCTTTCCTTCCGAAGGTGCACCCAAACCCAATCTCCAGGCGCAAACACTAGCTTCCTCCTTCCTTTATTGGCCTTGTCAGCATACTGTTTGTTCCTCTTTTCAATATTTGCTCGAGCCTTCTCATGTAAAGACTTCACCAGTTTAGCTTTCTGTTCACCATCTAAACTAGAGAGCTCATGTAAAGGTAAAGGAATAAGGTCCAAAACAGTTAGTGGGTTAAATCCATAAACAAGTTCAAATGGAGTAAAACCTGAAGTAGAATGTATGCTTCGATTATATGCAAATTCAATAAATGGCAAACAATCCTCCCAAGTTTTTAAATTTTTACCCACTATAGTACGAAGTAAAGTTCCCAAAGTCCTATTCACAATCTCAGTTTGTCCATCAGTTTGTGGATGACAAGTAGTCGAATAAAGTAATTTTGTACCGAGTTTACCCCACAAAACCCGCCAAAAATGTGAAAGGAACTTAGCATCCCTATCAGAAATAATAGTCCGCGGAACTCCATGTAATCGTACCACCTCTCTAAAGAATAATTCAGCAACATGAATAGCATCATCAGTTTTGTGACAAGGAATGAAATGAGCCATTTTGCTGAACCTATCAACTACTACAAATATACTGTCCCTCCCATGCCTAGTCTTAGGTAATCCAAGTACAAAATCCATAGATATATCAACCCAAGGTGAGCTAGGAACTGGTAAAGGCATATACAACCCATGAGGCATAGACTTAGATTTGGCCTGTTTACAAGTAAGACAAGAATCACAAACCTTCTCGACATCTTTACGCATATGAGGCCAATAAAAATGTTCATTCAACATGTCATAAGTCTTATGTACCCCAAAATGTCCCATCAATCCCCCACAGTGAGACTCAAGTACAAGCAAATCACGCATAGAGCATTTAGGAACACAAAGTTTACTGCCCCTAAACAAATATCCTTCGTGTCGATAAAATTTATCAAATGCCCCGTGTTCACATGCCAAATATACATTGCCAAAATCAGAGTCAGACTCATACAAATCCTTAACATACTCAAATCCTATCAATTTAGAGCTAACAGTAGTAAGTAAAGTATATCTCCGTGACAATGCATCAGCAACAACGTTATCCTTTCCATGCTTGTATTTAATAACGTAAGGGAATTGTTCAATGAACTCAACCCACTTACCATGTCGCTTGTTGAGCTTACCTTGACCCTTCAAATGTTTTAGGGCTTCGTGGTCAGTATGAATGACAAACTCTTTAGGTAGCAAGTAGTGTTGCCACACGCTCAAAGTCCTTACCAACGCATATAGCTCCTTATCATAGGTCGAGTAATTGAGTTGTGCGCCGTTCAACTTCTCACTGAAATAGGCAATTGGTTTCTTCTCTTGCATCAGTACTCCTCCAATTCCTACACCAGAAGCATCACACTCAATTTCAAAGGTGTTCTCAAAATTAGGTAAAGAGAGTATAGGAGCGGATGTTAACTTCCCTTTAAGCATCTCAAACGCTTTCTGCTGTTCCTTGCCCCACTTGAACCCAACTTCCTTTTTAATTACCTCCGTGAGTGGTGCGGCAATCGAAGAGAAATCTTGTACAAACCGTCGGTAGAAACTTGCCAACCCATGGAAACTTCGCACATCCGAAGCTGATTTCAGCGTCGGCCATTCCTTGATAGCTTTCACTTTCTCCTCATCTACCTCTATACCCTGCGCACTTACAACAAAACCAAGGAACACAAGTCTATCTATACAAAATGTGCATTTCTTAAGCTTAGCATACAATTGTTCAGTTCTCAAAGCTTGTAATACTAGCCTAACATGCCCAAGCTGATCATTAAGAGACTTGCTATATACAAGTATATCATCAAAGTACACAACTACAAATTTTCCTAAGAAAGCTCGTAAAACATGGTTCATAAGCCTCATAAACGTACTAGGTGCATTAGATAATCCAAAAGGCATTACTAACCATTCATACAAACCATACTTAGTTTTGAAAGCAGTTTTCCACTCATCACCTAGTTGCATCCGAATTTGATGATAACCGCTCATTAAATCGATCTTTGTAAAGTAAGTGGACCCACACAATTCATCTAACATATCATCAATTCTAGGAATAGGGTGTCTATACTTTACAGTGATTTTGTTGACCACCCTACAGTCAATGCACATTCGCCATGTACCATCCTTTTTGGGTACTAAAAGTACTGGAACGGCACAAGGACTCATGCTCTCTCGCACCAATCCTTTCTCCATAAGCTCATCAACTTGCCTCTGCAACTCCTTTGTCTCTGTTGGATTGCTTCGATAGGCTGGTCGATTTGGAATGGTGGAACCGGGAATGAAATCAATCTGATGTTCTATCCCTCTCAAAGGTGGTAATCCACTAGGTATCTCCTCTGGAAAAACATCAGTGAATTCCTGTAACATAGAAACAAACACAGGAGGTAAACCATCAAGATTAGTGTCAGCGTTAGAAAATAAAATTTCCTTGAACCTAAGAAGCAACACGGGTTGCCTCAAGGCTATGGCACACTTAACCTCTCTAGCTCTCGCATAAAAAGTGTGTTTCTTTCTCTCCCCTCTTTGTGTTTCACTCACTTTTGGGCCACCAATCTGTTTGGTATCTTTTGTGGCCTCTTTCTTTTCAACCTCTCTTTTAACACTCTTTTGTTCTCTCGAACTGGAAGCCTCACTCTCATTTTCCCTCAAAGCTGAAGTCTCTCTTTCTCTCTCAAGTATTCTCTTCTGATCGGTGTATACTTCTTGAGGTGATAATGGAACAAGAGTCACCTTCTTCCCCTTATGAACCAAAGAGTATCGGTTAAAGAACCCATCATGTAATGCCTTTCGATCATATTGCCATGGCCTTCCCAACAATAGATGGCCTGCCTGCATTGGTACTACATCACATAAAATTTCATCTTTGTACCATCCAATAGAGAACGGCACAAGTACCTGGCGTGTCACCTTCACCTCTCCACCATCATTCAACCATTGCAATCTATAAGGTTTAGGATGTTTAAGACATGCCAAATTCAATTTATTCACCATACTCACACTAGCAACATTAGTGCAACTTCCCCCATCAATAATAAGCAAGCACACTTTTCCATGTATCAAGCATCTAGTGTGAAAGATGTTCTCACGTTGTTCAAGGCTCTCCTCCTTAACATGCATATTCAAAACTCGCCTAACAACTAGAGATTCTCCACGTTCAGCAAACAACAAGTTATGCTCATCCTCATCTGACTTATCATTATCAACATCATGCAAATGAGGCAATTCATCACAATCACTACATTCAGATTCGGAACTAATATTACCATCTTCCCTAACAATCATAACCCTTTTATTAGGACATTGAGATGCAATATGCCCTTTTCCCAAACACTTAAAGCATTTAATCTCTCTAGCAGGGTTTATAGAGTTAGAAGTACCTTTGTTTTCCTTGAATGTAGTTTGGGCAACCTCTTTACCTTTCGAAACTGATTCTGTTCTTTGGAAACTAGGACCTTTGAAATCTTTCTTCTCACCTCCTTTGGACCATTTGGTTCCCAAAGTATTGTTGGAATATTTGTTGGTAGACTTTCCCCTTTTCTGTCTTTCTAGCTTCATGGCCATATCTACCATCTCCTCTAGTGTATCATAGCGATACATCTCCAAAGCATCAGCAATATTGCTATTTAGACCTCCAAGGAATCGTGACATGGTGATTTGGACATCTTCCTCAATCTTGGCTCTTGCCATGCAAATCTCCATCTCTTTATAGTACTCTTCCACGCTCCTCCCTCCTTGCACCATTCTTGCTAATTTATTATGTAAATCCCTGAAGTAATGAGCAGGAACAAACTTTTGGTGCATTAACTCCTTCATGATCTCCCATGGTGGTACTGGTCGCATCCCCCTGCTTCTTCTTTTTAGTAGCAATTGTTCCCACCAAAACATAGCATATCCTTTGAACTCCACAGCTGCAAGATGGGATTTCTTCTCCTGGGAATAGTTATGGCATTCAAAAATTTGTTCTACCTTTCTCTCCCATTCAAGGTATTCTTCAGCATTGTTGTTGCCTTTGAATTCTGGGATCCTCATTTTGATTGCTCCCAAGTCTCCATCAATTTTATTAGGATTAGTACCTTCAGTCTCCTCATCATCATGGGTTTGAATTCTAACTTGGGGACGGACTCTATTTTCATTAGAACTTTGTGAAGCCTTCAGCTCTTGCAATTCTTCCCTCATATCTTGAAAGAGATTGTTAAAGGTTCTAAATTGTCCTTGGATAGATTCCATGAACAATTTTAGTTGAGGATCTCTAATTGGATTTCCATCTCCGTTACCACCTCCAGATGTGCCTGTACTCATGGTTAGTATTCAAGAATAGAAAACACGAAAAAGATATGAGTTAGTGATAAAGCACTCCCTCACGTGTTTACACTCCTCAATCACTCCTTGCAATTCCTCCAATTGTACTTCAGAATCGTAGGTTAACCAACTAATTTGAAAGCACGTTTTAGAATCAAGGAAATAAATCTTAACAATAAAAGTAAGCACAAACTCTAGAAAGAAGACTCAAAACGATAATGGATGGTAGTACAAGGACAAGATGATGCACCACTTGATTAATTTAGAGTGTAGTGAACAAACAAATACACCCTAATAATGTAATAGAAGCAACGGCAGCTCAAAACAATAATTAAACAAACTAGAATTTAAAAGGACAATTTCTGGATATGATGTGTGAATTTAGTTTACTACAAAGCAAACCAAATATGGACCTAATTAATTCTACCCGATCAAAGCAAGCAAACAATAAAAACCAAATTTTCAGAATTGACACAGAAATTATAGTGATAACTAGATTTACTTGATGTCACAGGTTGATTATCTTTAACTATAAAATTGCATGCTTGTGTATATAAATGTAGTATAGTCGGTCCAAGCAAAAGAATCAACCTTTCCAGCCATGATTTGTGTTCTCTCAAGATAGGATTCCAATTTAAGCCAAAATACTTTTAGGTTGTCCAGCAATTGTGTCTTCCAATTTCAATATAGGTAGGTAATGATTATGTTGTCCAACAATGCTTTTGTGTCCCCCAAGTCAAATCTGGTAGGTAATAATTAGTTGTCCAACAATGACTTTTTTCTTTTTTTTTTTTTTTTTTTTTTTTTTGATCAACAAGATTCAAGAACAGAAACAAATCTCCAGATTTGGTATTTAATAACTTATAAATTCGTAATAAATGTAATCAATTGAATTTTTTTTTTTTTTTAATGAAGAACAAGCAACAACAAGAAGATTCAATAGAAGGTAATTCTAGATCTAAGTAGATCCAGCGAGGAAATAACTATATGCAACAAAATCCAAAGAGAAAATTCCAGATCTAAGAAGATCTAACGAGGAAACACCTAGATCCAACAAGATCTAAAGAGAAAATTCCAGATCTGCAATGAAATCAAGAAATAAGACAAACAACAATGGAATCCAACAACAAGAAAACTCAAATTACTAACTAAGATAACAGAACTTACCCCAAAACTTTGATTTGGCTCTGATACCAAAAGATACGGATCGGATCAAAGAATGGGATATAAGTTCGCCTCTATGGCACCCCACGTTTATAAGGAAACGGAAACACCAATAATCGAGATTAAACGCTCTATGGCACCCCACGTTTATAATGAAACGGTAACACCAGCAATCGAGCAAAGAACAAGATAAACGCCACAAGCAAGTTGATAAGCTTACCTTAATTCTTGATGCAATTAGAGGAAGCAATCTCTCACTATCACTCTATGCAAAGGAGAACAAGCAAAGCTTGAACAGATGAAGTTTTCAATATCTCAAAGTTGTGTTCTTACATGGAATACAAGATATTTATACTAAAACAAGAAACTAGGGTTTAACGAAGCATAAAACAAATAAAACACGCCTAACTGTAGCACTGTAGCGCGTCTGAGTTCCTGTAGCACATTACTGTAGAAAAGTCAAATTTACCGTAGCAAAGTCAAACTAATTGGCGCGGCACTGTAGCGCTTCTGAGTTCCTGTAGCGCGTTCCTGTAGCACTGTAGCGCTTCTGAGTTCCTGTAGCACGTTACTGTAGCAGCATGCTTTCCTCCACTTAAAGAGCCACCAACAACATTAGAAGCCTAGGAATGCCTTCAAGTTCCTCACAACACTTGTTGAATGCAACATCATGCAGTTCTTGTGTTATTTGGGCTTGAACAAATAATGATATGGCTGCCCCATATCGCTTGGCACGACTCCTTGTAATCGGTCCAATAGGAAGCACCAATGGATCTCCTTCGTCGTTCACCATGCCTCCTTGTGATCCAGCGACGAGTGATGATGGATCCGTATCACAAAGTTTGCTGCCCTTAAACAAATAACCATCATGTCTATAGAACTTATCAAATGCTCCATGCTCACATGCTACATATATGTTGCCAAAATCAGAATCATTCACATACAATTCTTTAACATACTCAAATGCAAGTAATTTAGAATGAAGAGCAGTAATTAGAGTATATCTTCTTGATAATGCATCAGCAACAACATTGTCTTTTCCATGCTTGTATTTAATCACATATGGAAATTGTTCAATAAATTCAACCCACTTACCATGTCTTTTATTGAGCTTACCTTGACCCTTTGATACGGATCCACTACCACCAACCACCTATGGAGCTCAAGGAAACAAGGACCACAACAATGGCAATCCATTAGCACTTCCTAATGGACCAATTACAAGGAGCCGTGCAAAGAAGTATGGAGCAACCATGTCCTTATATATTCAAGAACAAATCACACAAGAGCTCCATGACCTTGCTTTCAACAAGTGCTATGAAGAACTTGAAGGAACACCTAAGTTTCTCACATTAATAGAAGCACAAGTTGAGTGGGAACCATGTTTGGATAGCAAGAGCTCCTTTGCGCTTCTCGCGCTCGCGCAGTGAAGGTTCGCGCTCGCGAGTGTCGCTCGCGCTCGCGCATGTTGGAATCGCGCTCGCGATTTGCGCTGCCTAACTCACTGCCTCTCCTTTGCGCTTCTCGCGCTCGCGCAGTGAAGGTTCGCGCTCGCGCATGTTGGAATCGCGCTCGCGACTTGCGCTGCCTAACTCTCTGCCTCTCCTTTGCGCTTCTCGCGCTCGCGCAGTGAAGGTTCGCGCTCGCGCATGTTGGAATCGCGCTCGCGACTTGCGCTGCCTAACTCTCTGCCTCTCCTTTGCGCTTCTCGCGCTCGCGCACGGTAGAATCGCGCTCGCGAGGTGTGGTCGCGCTCGCGTATGTGAAGCTCGCGCTCGCGAAGGAAGCTAGTTAGCTTATTTTGTGTTTTTTTTGCTTTGTTAATGGGTTGGGCCTCCAATATTTCGGCCACCCTTGATTAATTAGCCTTATTTTATTTAGATTTAGTCAATCTTTAGTAGATTTGGAATAGATATCCAAATCCTTAAGTTGTTATGATTTTGTTAGTCAACTCCTTAGTTGGTTTAGATTTGCTAAATCCTACTCCTTAGCTAACTCTAAATCCTCTAAGGATCTGGACCTCTTAGATTAGTATAAATAGCTTGTTATTTTGTAAATTTTGAGGAATCAACAATTCAATGAATTAAAGACTACTTCTTCATGCTTAGGCGTGTTCATGTTTTTAGAGAGTGTGAGATTGCATTCTTCTAATTGCATCAAGAATCAAGGTAAACTTATCAATTCTTTGTGGCGTTTATCTTATTCTTTTACTCTATTATTGGTGTTCTTGCTTCTTTAAGCTTTGGGTGCCATAGAGGGGAGTTTATTCTAGATCTTTGATCTCTTCCAAAACTTGTCATTGAGTTCATGAAATTTATTTTCATTGGGTTCCGCGTCAGTTTGGTATCAGAGCCAAAGATTAAGGTAAATTCTTATTTATCTTAGCTCTAGGATCTGTGTTTATTTGTTTTTCTTATTCTTATTGTTCTTGTGTTTGTTTTCTTCTTCATCTTATTCTTTTATGTTTGTTTTGTTGTTTGATTGTTTCAATTCGTTTTTGTTTCAATTAAATTTAGTAATTTCGTGCTTGTTTCAATTCTGGAAGTTTAGATCTTAGATCTTGTTGCTAAAAAAAAAAAAAAAAAAAAAAGTATAGAAAGAAAATTTCGTCCACCATTGAAATTGCTTGTGTGGATCTTGATTTTGTTCCTGCAACCAAGAGATTTGATCCTAATTCAAAGGGATTTTACCTTATTTTGTGGGATTTTGCCATAATTTGTGGGATTATTCCTAATCCTTAAGAGATTTGACCATATCTAGTGGGATTGTGCCTAATCCTAAGGGATTTGACCATATTTTGTGGGATTTAGTTTATCCACCATAATCTTGTGATAAAATCCAATCTTAACTACTTGTGGATAAGATAACAAAGATTAGTTGACCATATCTTTGAGATTGAGAAAATCTACTACAATCCTTGTCAAATCTAAGAATCCTACTTAAATTGGGTTGCATTAAAAAGGGAACAAGGCAGCACGCCCGTGCTACACCTCAAGCACACCCGTGCTAGATCTTGCCTACCACTTGTTGGACTAGGCCTAATTACACACGCCCGTGCTCTGTTCTAGCCCTATCTTAAAATTGTGTTCTTTTGATTTTTCTTTGTTTGCTTGCTTTGTTTTGGGTAGAATTAATTAGGTCCATATTTGGTTTGCTTTGTAGTAAGCTAAATTCATACATTATATCCTAAAATTGTCTTTTAAATTCTAGTTTCTTGTTTTTGAGTGAACTTTCTATTGCTTCTATTACATTGTTAGGGTGTGTTTGCTTGTTCACTACACTCTAATTGATCATTAAAGTAGTGCATTGTTTATGTTCTTGTGCTACTGTCCATATCGTTTTTTTTTTTTTTGTCTTCTTTCTAGATTTTGTGCTTGCTTTTCATTGTTAAGTTTTATTCCTTGACTCTAAACGTGATCTTTGAGTTGGTTGGTTGAACTAAGATTCTGAAGTTCAATTGGAAGAATTGCAAGGAGTGATTCAAGAGTGTAAACACGTGAGGGAGTGAATTACCATTAACTCAAATCTTCTTGTGTTTTCTTTTGAATACTAACCATGAGCACAGGCAAATCTGGAGATGGTAATGATGGAATTCCAATTAAAGATCCTCAATTAAAACTCTTCATGGAAGCAATTCAAGGATAGTTTAGAACCTTCAATAATCTTGTCCAAGACATGAGGGAGGAATTGCAAGAGATAAAGGCTTCACAAAGCTCTAATACAACTAAAACTCGTCCACAAGCTAGATTTCAGGACCATGATGATGAAGAGAGTGAAGAGACCAATCCTAATAAACTTGATGGGGACTTGGGATCAATTAAGATGAGGATTCCAGAATTCAAAGGCAACAATAATGCTGAAGAATTCCTTGAATGGGAGAGAAAGGTAGAACAAATCTTTGAATGCCATAACTATTCTCAAGAAAAGAAATCCCATCTTGCTGCTGTTGAATTCAAAGGTTATGCCATGTTTTGGTGGGAACAATTGCTGTTGAAAAGAAGAAGGAAAGGATTACGACCCGTACCACCATGGGAGATCATGAAAGAGCTAATGCACCAAAAATTTGTCCCTACTCATTACTTTAGGGATTTACATAACAAATTAGCTAGAATGGTGCAAGGAGGAAGGAGTGTTGAAGAATACTACAAGGAGATGGAGATTTGCATGGCAAGAGCCAAGATTGAAGAGGAGGAGCAAATCACCATGTCACGTTTCCTAGGGGGTCTCAATAAAGACATTGCTGATGCTTTAGAGATGTATAGGTATGAAAGCTTAGAGGAGATGGTAGATATGGCCATGAAACTTGAGAGACAGAAAAAGGGGAGATCCAACACCAACAAGTATTCCAACAACACATGGGGATCTAAATGGTCTAAAGAAGGTGAGAAGAAGGAATTTAGAGGTTCAAATTCTCAAAGGACAGATTCAACTTCAAAGGGTAAAGAAACTGTCCAAACTCCATTTAAAAGCAACAAAGGTACTTCTAACTCTACAACCCCTTCTAGAGAAATTAAATGCTTTAAATGTTTGGGGAAAGGGCATTATGCATCTCAATGTCCTAATAAAAGAGTTATGATTGCTAAAGATGATGGGAATATTAGTTCTGAATCTGAATGTAGTGATTATGATGATATGCCTAATTTAGATGATGATAATGATGATTCAGAAAATTTAATACTTCCTGAACATGGAGAAGCTTTGGTTGCTAGACGTGCTTTGAACATGCATGTAAAAGAAGAAAGCCTTGAGCAACGTGAGAATATATTTCACACTAGATGTTTGATTAGTGGAAAAGTGTGTACTCTTATTGTTGATGGGGGTAGTTGCACTAATGTTGCTAGTGTAAACATGGTAAACAAACTGAACTTAACTTGTCTCAAGCATCCTAAGCCTTATAGGTTGCAATGGTTAAATGATTGTGGGGAAGTGAAAGTAACTAAACAGGTACTTGTGCCATTTTCTATTGGATGGTATGAAGATGAGATTTTGTGTGATATAGTACCTATGCAAGCTGGACATCTATTGTTGGGAAGACCATGGCAATATGATAGAAGAGCACTTCATGATGGATTCCACAATCGATATTCTTTGATTCATAAAGGGAAAAAGGTGGTTCTTGTACCTTTATCACCTCAAGAGGTTTATGAAGACCAAAGAAAGATAATTGAGAGAGAGAGAGAGGTTTCGGCCTTGAGAAAAAAAGAGAGTGAGAATCTGAGATTGAGAGAACAAAAGAGAGAAAAAAGTAAGGATGAGGGAAAAGAGGCCACAAAAATAACAAAACAAATTAATGGCCCAATTGACGTGGAACCCTATGGAAATATATTCCATGAACTCTATGACAAGTTTTGGAAGAGATCCAAGATCTAAATAAATTCCCCTCTATGGCACCCAAAGCTTAAAGAAGCAAGAACACCAATAATAGAGTAGAAGAATAAGATAAACGCCACAATGAATTGATAAGTTTACCTTGATTCTTGATGCAATTAGAAGAATGCAATCTCACACCCTCTAAAAACATGAACATGCCAAAGGCATGGAAGAAGAAAATCTCTCTTTAATTGATTGAATAATTGTGTTGAATAATTACAGTATAACAAGCTATTTATACTAATTCTAAGAGGTCCTGATCCTTAAAGGATTCAAAATAATTAATCTAAATCAGCTAAGGATAAGGATTTAGCAAATCTAAACCAACTAAGGATATGACTAACAAATCTTAACAACTTAAGGATTTGGATAACTAATCCAAATCAACTAAAGATTAGCTAAATCTAAACAAATCTAGGATAATGAATAATTAATCCAAACCAACTAAGGATAAGGAATAATTAATCCAAACCAACTAAGGATAAGGACTAACTAATCCAAACAAACTAAGGATAAGGAATAATTAATCCAAACCAACTAAGGATAAGGAATAATTAATCCAAACCAACTAAGGATAAAATTAAAAGTTTGGCCCAATTTATTGTGGCCCAACCCATTAACAACATTACAGCTCAAAAATAACAAAAAAATGGGCTAACTTATTACACCAAAGTTAGGCTCTAGTATGGCCAGGGCATGTCATATGCTGGAATTTTAGATTCCATCTCAACATGTGCTTCCATCAATGTGAGAAACTTAGGTGTTCTCCATGCTTCCTTGAGCTCTATGGTTGAGTGGTAGCAAATCCGTATCATTCCCCCTTTCCTCGAAAAGATTCGTCCTCGAATCTTAGTTAGAAGTTGAGGTACCCATGCTCCCTTGAGCTCCATGGTTGAGTGGTAGCGAATCCGTATCATTCCTTCTTTCCTCGAAAAGATTCGTCCTCGAATCCTAATTAGAAGTTGAGGTATCCATGCTTTCTTGATCTCCATGGTTGCTCCATATTTCTTTGCATGACTTCTTGTAATTGATCCACTAGGTAGCACTAATGGATTTTTCATGTTGTTCTCCTTGCTCCCTTGAGTTCCATGGATGAGTGATGGCGGATTCGTATCATTCCCCCTTTCCTCGAAAAGATTTGTCCTCAAATCTGCATCCATGTCAAAAGGAGACACATCATTAACATTGAAAACAATGGAAACACCATACTCACCTGGTAAGTCTATCTTGTAGGTGTCCAAATTTCCACGTTCATCAAGCTTAATCTTCCTTTTGTTGGGAAACTTTTCCTTGCGAAAATGTACCCAAACCCAATCACTTGGCACAAATATTATCTTCCTTTTTTTCTTGGTCACATGGTCAGCATATTGTTTGTTCCTCCTTTTTATGTCTCTATGAACTTTAGCCTTAGCACGCCTTTCCTTGACTAAAGCGGCCTTCTTTTCATCATTAGAAAACTCCTGTAACAAAGAAACAATACTAGATGGCAAAGTAGAAGAGTTAATGTTAGGCAAATTAAGCAAAAATTCTTTTAACCGAATCATCAAGACTGGTCTACCCTCTCCAACACTGTTTCGTTTCTTTCCCTCTCTCAAACAAAGAGTTTGTTTCTTTCTCTCCTCTCTCGGTGTTTCACTCTCTAATGGGCCATCAATTTGTTTTGTATCTTTTGTGGCCTCTTTCTCTTCTTTTTCTTCACTCTTTTCACATTCTAGTTCTTTTGAACTCGAAGCCTCACTCCCATTTTCTCTCAAAGTTGAGGTCACTTTCTCAGGTAGCTTCTTTTGGTCATCATATACTTCAGATTCTTGCAAAGGATCAACAAACACACTTGGCAAAGATGGTTTAGGATCATTGATGGTTAAACAAATTTCTTTGCACAAAGGTACAAATATAGGTTGAATTTGTTTTTCCTTTTCTTCTCCCTCTTTCTTTTTATTTTCACTCAGTATGTTTTCACTCATTTTACTTTTACACTCTTTTTCTTTACTGACAGCTTTAAAACTCATCTTTTGCTTGTCACGTGGGTTTTCATATACTTCTTTTGAGGAACATGATCTTGGACTGGTCATCCATTCATCCTTTGTGAATGAATATCTATCTACATTCTTCCTTCCTTGCACCCTTCCTAACTTATTATTCAAATCCCTAAAGTAATGAGTAGGGACAAATTTTTGGTGTATCAACTCCTTCATGATCTCCCATGGTGGTACAAATTGCATCCCTTTTCTTTTTCTGTTTAATAGCAATTGTTCCCACCAAAACATAGTATAACCCTTGAATTCAATAGCTGCAAGGTGAGATTTCTTTTCTTGAGAATAATTATGGCATTCAAAGATTTGTTCTACCTTTCTTTCCCATTCAAGGTATTCTTTTGCGTTGTTACCATAAAATTCTGGAATCTTCATCTTGATGGATTCAAAGTGCCTATCAACCTTACCAACATCAGTGTTTTTAGCCTCCTCTTCATCATGGGCTTGAAATCTAGGAGTACGTGGATGAGCTCTTGTTGCATTAGAGCTTCGGGCTGCTTTTATTTCTTGCAATTCTCCCCTCATGTCTTGGACAAGATTATTGAAGGTTCTAAACTGTCCTTGAATTGATTCCATGATAACTTTCAGTTGAGAATCCTCTATATTACCATCTCCAGATTTGCTTAAAGTCATTATTAAGAAAGAAATAGAAAACAAAAGTAGTTTTGAGTTAATAATAAACACTCCCTCACATGTTTACACTCTATAATCACTCCTTGCAATTCCTCCAATTGTACTTCAGAATCTTAGGTGCACAAACCAACTCAAAAGCACGTTTAGAAACAATAAATAAATCTTAACAATAAAAGCAAGCACAAATTCTAGAAAGAAGACTCAAAACGAGATGGATAGTAGCACAAGAATATAAATAATGCACTACTGTAATTATCAATTAGAGTGTAGTAAACAAGCAAACACACCCTAAAAATGTAATAGAAGCAAAAGAAAGTTCACACAAAAACAAAGAAACTAGAGTTTAAAAGACAATTTCAGTATATAATGTATGAATTTGGCTTACTACAAAGCAAACCAAATATGGACCTAATTAATTCTACCCAAAACAAAGCAAGCAATCAAAAAAAAATTCACAAATAAAAGATTTTTTTTTATAAGGTCAGAGCCTAGCACGGGCGTGCTGACTTGTATCCTCTTTTATCCTATCAATATAACCCAATTTAGTTAGGATTAGATTTTGACAAGGATTATAGTGGATAAGCTTAATCTAAAAAGATATGGATAACTAATTCTTGTTACCTTATCCACAAAGTAGTTAAGATTGAATTTTATCAAAGATTATAGTGGATAAACTTAATCTCCACAAAATAAGGTCAAATCCCTAAGATTTAGGAACAAAATCCCTATGAATTAGGAACAAAATCCACATAATAACTCAAGCTTCAATGGTGGACGAATTTGATTGGATTTTATCAAAGATTACAGTGGATAAACTTAATCTCCACAAAATAAGGTCAAATCCCTAAGATTTAGGAACAAAATCCCTATGAATTAGGAACAAAATCCACATAATAATTCAAGCTTCAATGGTGGATGAATTTGATTGGATTTTATCAAAGATTATAGTGGATAAACTTAATCTCCACAAAATAAGGTCAAATCCCTAAGATTTAGGAACAAAATCCCTATGAATTAGGAACAAAATCCACACAATAACTCAAGCTTCAGTGGTGGACGAATTTGATTGGATTTTATCAAATATTATAGTGGATAAACTTAATCTCCACAAAATAAGGTCAAATCCCTAAAGATTAGGAACAAATCTCACAAAATATGGTCAAATCCCTAAGGATTAGGAACAATCCCACAATTTAAGGTAAAATCCCTAAGAATTAGGATCAAAATCCCTTGGATTCAGGAACAAACAAGATCCACACAAGCAATTTTAATGGTGGACGAATTTTTTACTCTTTTTTTTTTTTTTTTTAGTCAACAAGATCTAAGATAAAAACTTCCAGATTTGAACAAGAACGAAATTAACAATTTTAATTGAAGCAAACTCGAAATTAACTAAGCAAAACAAGAAAACACAAACACAAGAACAAGATGAACAACACGAAAACAAGAAGAAACAAGAAAAAAACAAATAAACACAATCCCTAGAACTAAGATAAATAAGAATTTACCTTAATCTTTGGCTCTGATACCAAACTGACGTGGAACCCTATGGAAATATATTCCATGAACTCTATGACAAGTTTTGGAAGAGATCCAAGATCTAAATAAATTCCCCTCTATAGCACCCAAAGCTTAAAGAAGCAAGAACACCAATAATAGAGTAGAAGAATAAGATAAACGCCACAATGAATTGATAAGTTTACCTTGATTCTTGATGCAATTAGAAGAATGCAATCTCACACCCTCTAAAAACATGAACACGCCAAAGGCATGGAAGAAGAAAATCTCTCTTTAATTGATTGAATAATTGTGTTGAATAATTACAGTATAACAAGCTATTTATACTAATTCTAAGAGGTCCTGATCCTTAAAGGATTCAGAATAATTAATCTAAATCAGCTAAGGATAAGGATTTAGCAAATCTAAACCAACTAAGGATATGACTAACAAATCTTAACAACTTAAGGATTTGGATAACTAATCCAAATCAACTAAAGATTAGCTAAATCTAAACAAATCTAGGATAATGAATAATTAATCCAAACCAACTAAGGATAAGGAATAATTAATCCAAACCAACTAAGGATAAGGACTAACTAATCCAAACAAACTAAGGATAAGGAATAATTAATCCAAACCAACTAAGGATAAGGAATAATTAATCCAAACCAACTAAGGATAAAATTAAAAGTGTGGCCCAATTTATTGTGGCCCAACCCATTAACAACATTACAGCTCAAAAATAACAAAAAAATGGGCTAACTTATTACACCAAAGTTAGGCTCTAGTATGGCCAGGGCATGTCATATGCTGGAATTTTAGATTCCATCTCAACATGTGCTTCCATCAATGTGAGAAACTTAGGTGTTCTCCATGCTTCCTTGAGCTCTATGGTTGAGTGGTAGCAAATCCGTATCACCAATTGTGAGTGAAAAACAAAGAGAGGAGAAAAAGAAACAGACTTTTTATGCAAGAACTAGAGAGGTTAAGTGTGCCATTGCCTTAGAGAAGCCCATATTGCTTCTTAGGTACAAGGAAGTTTTGTTTACTGAATCTAACACTAACCTTGACAATTTGCCTTCTATGTTTGTTTCTATGTTGCAGGAATTTGATGATGTCTTTCCTAGTGAATTACCAAGTGGTTTACCACCTTTAAGAGGAATAGAACATCAAATTGACTTCATTCCTGGATCCACCATTCCAAATAGGCCTGCCTATAGAAGCAATCCAATGGAAACAAAGGAGTTGCAAAGGCAAGTGGATGAACTTATGGAGAAAGGTTTGGTGAGAGAAAGTATGAGCCCGTGTGCCGTTCCCGTGCTTCTAGTACCTAAAAAGGATGGAACATGGCGCATGTGTGTTGATTGTAGAGCAGTCAACAAAATCACAGTAAAGTATAGACACCCTATCCCTAGACTTGATGATATGTTAGATGAATTGCATGGGGCAACTTACTTTACTAAAATTGATTTAATGAGTGGTTACCATCAAATTAGAATGCAACCAGGTGATGAATGGAAAACTGCTTTTAAAACTAAGTATGGTTTGTATGAATGGTTAGTTATGCCTTTTGGACTATCTAATGCACCTAGTACTTTTATGAGGCTTATGAACCATGTATTGCGTGCCTTCTTAGGAAAGTTTGTGGTTGTATACTTTGATGATATACTCATCTATAGCAAGTCTCTTAATGATCATATTGAGCATGTTAGGATAGTGTTACAAACTTTGAGGACAGAAAAGTTGTATGCTAAACTTAACAAATGCACATTTTGTATAGATAGACTTGTATTTCTTGGTTTTATTGTGAGTGCACAGGGTATTGAAGTAGATGAGGAGAAAGTGAAAGCTATCAAAGAATGGCCAACTCCCAAATCGGTTTCTGAAGTTAGGAGTTTTCATGGGTTGGCAAGCTTCTATAGAAGGTTTGTTAAAGATTTCTCTTCAATTGCAGCACCACTAACAGAAATTATCAAAAAGGAAGTTGGATTTAAGTGGGGAGAAGAACAACAAAGGGCATTCGAAACACTAAAAGGGAAGTTAACTTCTACACCTATACTTTCTTTGCCTAATTTTGATAATACTTTTGAGATTGAGTGTGATGCTTCTGGAGTGGGAATTGGGGCTGTCCTAATGCAAGAAAAGAAGCCAATTGCCTACTTTAGTGAGAAGTTGAATGGAGCACAACTCAACTATTCAACCTATGACAAAGAGCTTTATGCCTTGGTAAGAACTTTACTTGTTTGGCAACACTACTTATTACCTAAAGAGTTTGTCATCCATACTGACCATGAGGCCCTAAAACACTTGAAGGGTCAAGGTAAGCTCAATAAAAGACATGGTAAGTGGGTTGAATTTATTGAACAATTTCCATATGTGATTAAATACAAGCATGGAAAAGACAATGTTGTTGCTGATGCATTATCAAGAAGATATACTCTAATTACTGCTCTTAGCTCTAAATTGCTTGGATTTGAGTATGTTAAAGACTTGTATGTGAATGATTCTGATTTTGGCAACATATATGTAGCATGTGAGCATGGAGCATTTGATAAGTTCTATAGACATGATGGATATTTGTTTAAGAACAACAAACTTTGTGTGCCTAAATGTTCTATGCGTGAATTGCTTGTGATTGAATCTCATAGTGGGGGATTGATGGGACACTTTGGGGTACATAAGACTTATGATATGTTGAATGAACACTTCTATTGGCCTCATATGATTAAAGATGTAGAGAGGGTTTGTAACTCTTGTATTACTTGTAAACAGGCCAAATCTAAGTCTATGCCTCATGGATTATACATGCCTTTACCTGTTCCTAGTTCTCCTTGGATTGATATATCTATGGACTTTGTACTTGGATTACCTAGGACTAAACGTGGTAAAGATAGCATATTTGTTGTTGTTGATAGATTTAGCAAGATGGCTCATTTTATTCCTTGTCATAAAACTGATGATGCCAATAATGTTGCTGAATTATTCTTTAAAGAAGTGGTAAGATTGCATGGGGTACCAAGAACAATAGTTTCTGATAGGGATGCAAAGTTTCTTTCACACTTTTGGAGGGTTTTGTGGGGTAAACTTGGAACTAAATTACTTTATTCTACAACTTGTCATCCACAAACAGATGGACAAACTGAAGTTGTGAATAGAACTTTAGGAACATTGCTTCGTGCTATTGTGGGTAAGAACTTGAAAACTTGGGAAGATTGTTTGCCATTCATTGAGTTTGCATATAATCGTAGCATACATTCTACCTCAGGTTTTAGCCCATTTGAACTTGTTTATGGCTTTAATCCACTAACTGTATTAGATCTTGTTCCTTTACCTTTGAATGAACTTTCTAATCTAGATGGTGAGAAAAAGGCAGAATTGGTGAAGTCTTTACATGAGAAGGCTAGAGCCAACATAGAAAAGAGGAACAAGCAATATGCTAATCAAGCCAACAAGGGCAGGAAGAAGTTAGTACTTATGCCAGGTGATTGGGTTTGGGTACACTTTCGCAAGGAAAGATTTCCCAACCAAAGGAAGACTAAGCTAGATGCACGTGGAGATGGGCCATTCCAAGTCTTAGAACGCATCAATGACAATGCCTACAAAATAGACTTACCAGGTGAGTATAATGTTTCTGCAACTTTTAATATTAGTGATTTGTCTCCCTTTGACATGGATGCAGATTTGAGGACAAATCTTTTTAAAGAAGGGGGGGATGATACGGATCCACTACCACCAACCACCTATGGAGCTCAAGGAAACAAGGACCACAACAATGGCAATCCATTAGCACTTCCTAATGGACCAATTACAAGGAGCCGTGCAAAGAAGTATGGAGCAACCATGTCCTTATATATTCAAGAACAAATCACACAAGAGCTCCATGACCTTGCTTTCAACAAGTGCTATGAAGAACTTGAAGGAACACCTAAGTTTCTCACATTAATAGAAGCACAAGTTGAGTGGGAACCATGTTTGGATAGCAAGAGCTCCTTTGCGCTTCTCGCGCTCGCGCAGTGAAGGTTCGCGCTCGCGAGTGTCGCTCGCGCTCGCGCATGTTGGAATCGCGCTCGCGATTTGCGCTGCCTAACTCACTGCCTCTCCTTTGCGCTTCTCGCGCTCGCGAAGTGTCGCTCGCGCTCGCGCATGTTGGAATCGCGCTCGCGACTTGCGCTGCCTAACTCTCTGCCTCTCCTTTGCGCTTCTCGCGCTCGCGCAGTGAAGGTTCGCGCTCGCGAAGTGTCGCTCGCGCTCGCGCATGTTGGAATCGCGCTCGCGACTTGCGCTGCCTAACTCTCTGCCTCTCCTTTGCGCTTCTCGCGCTCGCGCACGGTAGAATCGCGCTCGCGAGGTGTGGTCGCGCTCGCGTATGTGAAGCTCGCGCTCGCGAAGGAAGCTAGTTAGCTTATTTTGTGTTTTTTTTGCTTTGTTAATGGGTTGGGCCTCCAATATTTCGGCCACCCTTGATTAATTAGCCTTATTTTGTTTAGATTTAGTCAATCTTTAGTAGATTTGGAATAGATATCCAAATCCTTAAGTTGTTATGATTTTGTTAGTCAACTCCTTAGTTGGTTTAGATTTGCTAAATCCTACTCCTTAGCTAACTCTAAATCCTCTAAGGATCTGGACCTCTTAGATTAGTATAAATAGCTTGTTATTTTGTAAATTTTGAGGAATCAACAATTCAATGAATTAAAGACTACTTCTTCATGCTTAGGCGTGTTCATGTTTTTAGAGAGTGTGAGATTGCATTCTTCTAATTGCATCAAGAATCAAGGTAAACTTATCAATTCTTTGTGGCGTTTATCTTATTCTTTTACTCTATTATTGGTGTTCTTGCTTCTTTAAGCTTTGGGTGCCATAGAGGGGAGTTTATTCTAGATCTTTGATCTCTTCCAAAACTTGTCATTGAGTTCATGAAATTTATTTTCATTGGGTTCCGCGTCACCCTTCAAGTGTTTTAGGGCCTCATGGTCAGTATGGATGACAAACTCTTTAGGTAATAAGTAGTGTTGCCAAACATGTAAAGTTCTTACCAAGGCATAAAGCTCTTTGTCATAGGTTGAATAGTTGAGTTGTGCTCCATTCAACTTCTCACTAAAGTAGGCAATTGGCTTCTTTTCTTGCATTAGGACAGCCCCAATTCCCACTCCAGAAGCATCACACTCAATCTCAAAAGTATTCTCAAAATTAGGCAAAGAAAGTATAGGTGCAGAAGTTAACTTCCCTTTTAGTGTTTCGAATGCCCTTTGTTGTTCTTCTCCCCACTTGAACCCAACTTCCTTTTTGATTATTTCTGTTAGTGGTGCTGCAATTGAAGAGAAATCTTTAACAAACCTTCTATAGAAGCTTGCCAACCCATGAAAACTCCTAACTTCAGAAACTGATTTGGGAGTTGGCCACTCTTTGATAGCTTTCACTTTCTCCTCATCTACTTCAATACCCTGTGCACTCACAATAAAACCAAGAAATACAAGTCTATCTATACAAAATGTGCATTTGTTAAGTTTAGCATACCACTTTTCTGTCCTCAAAGTTTGTAACCCTATCCTAACATGCTCAATATGATCATTAAGAGACTTGCTATAGATGAGTATATCATCAAAGTATACAACCACAAACTTTCCTAAGAAGGCACGCAATACATGGTTCATAAGCCTCATAAATGTACTAGGTGCATTAGATAGTCCAAAAGGCATAACTAACCATTCATACAAACCATACTTAGTTTTAAAAGCAGTTTTCCATTCATCACCTGGTTGCATTCTAATTTGATGGTAACCACTCATTAAATCAATTTAAGTAAAGTAAGTTGCCCCATGCAATTCATCTAACATATCATCAAGTCTAGGGATAGGGTGTCTATACTTTACTGTTATTTTGTTGACCGCTCTACAATCAACACACATGTGCCATGTTCCATCCTTTTTAGGTACTAGAAGCACGGGAACGGCACACGGGCTCATGCTTTCTCTCACCAAACCTTTTGATACGGATCCACTACTACCAAACACCTATGAAGCTCAAGGGAACAAGGGCCACAACAATAGCAATCCGTTCGCACTTCCTAGTGGACCAATTACAAGGAGCCGTGCAAAGAAGTATGGAGCAACCATATCCTTATACATTCAAGGGCAAATCACACAAGAGCTCCATGACCTTGCTTTCAACAAGTGCTATGAAGAACTTGAAGAAACACCTAAGTTTCTCACATTATTGAAAGCACATGTTGAGTTGGACACATCTGCTACAGTAACTTTGACTTGAAGGCTTGTAGAAGCATGCCCGTGCAAGATAGCATGCCCCAGACCGTGCACTCTTCTGCCTCTCACGAGGGACACACATGCATGCGCGCACCCCCGTGCGCCTTGACACGCCCCAGGCCATGCACTTTCCTGCCTCTCGCGAGGAACACACATGCATGCGCGCACACCCGTGCGCCTTGACACGCCCCAGGCCGTGCACTTCCCTGCCTCTCAAATATTAGTTAGTTATTTTTGAGTTTTTGCTTTGTTAATGGGTTGGGCCTCCAATATTTCGACCACCCTTGATTAGTTAGCCTTATTTTGATTAGATTTAGTCAATCTTTAGTGGATTTGGATTAGATCTCCAAATCCTTAAGTTGTTATGATTTTGTTAAGTCTTATCCTTAGTTGGTTTAGATTTGCTAAATCCTACTCCTTAGCTAACTCTAAATCCTTTAATGATATGGATCCATTGGTGCTTCCTAGTGGGCTTGGATGTGTTCTTATCCTTTGTTGCTTGTTTTGGTCTAATTAATATGTAAGGGATATGGGCTCATAGTGTTTATTTAAGTTGTTTTGGGTTGGTTTTATGATGCATGCAATCTGCCCAATATCTAGTTGTTTGTTTTGGGCTGGAAATGACTTTATTTTGTGTTTTAGAGTTAAGCCCATGTGTTTTGGCCCTAGGGCAGCCTAGTTAGATGCTCTTCTTTAGGGTTATGTTTGTTTAAGGCATATAAATAGCCTCCTTAAGATGTAAAACGGGATTTTGGCATAATTTGAATCAAAGACAGATTGTTCATGCTCTTGCATGTTCATCTTGATTAGAGAGATTGTGAGAATTTGCTATCCTCTAATTGCATCAAGAATTAAGGTAAACTTATCAACTCGTTATGGCGTTTATCTTGTTCTTTTCTCGATTATTGGTGTTACCGTTTCCTTATAAACGTGGGGTGCCATAGAGCGTTTTAATCTCGATTATTGGTGTTTCCGTTTCCTTATAAACGTGGGGTGCCATAGAGGCGAACTTATATCCCATTCCTTTGATTCCCGATCCCGGATCCTTATCATTTGGTATTAGAGCCAAATCAAAGTTTTGGGATAAGTTCTCTTATCTTAGTTAGGAATTTGAGTTTTCTTGTTGTTGGATTCATTGTTGTTTATCTTCGTGTTTTCTTTTCATTCTGAGATCTACACATTATCTCTTTAGATCTTGTTGGATCTAGACATTATCGCTTTAGATCTTGTTGGATCTAGACAATTTCTCTTTAGATCTTGTTGGATTTAGATAATTTCTCTTTAAATCTTCTTGAATCTAGTTTTCTCTTTGTATCTTCTTATTGTTTGCATCATTTTCTAGTTACCCTTTTGACTAATTCAAGATCTATCTTTGATTATTCTTGTTGTTTGCTTGTTTCTTGATAATAAAAAAAAAAAAAAAACAAAAGGGAAATCCGGACATTGCAGCCTTAGATCTTACTAATTAGATCATAAAAAAAAAAAAAAAAGTTAAAGAGAGATAAGTCAAATTGTTGTTAAGGTCATTACCTACCTAAGTTGAATTGGGAGACAAAAGTCATTGTTGGACAACCTAACTAATAAGTCATTACCTACCTAAATTGAAATTGGGAGACACAAACCATCCACTTATACCTTGTTAAGGCCTTACCCTACCTAAATTGGGTCACATTTGTGGGTTAAGTGAAGATACAAGTCATGCACGCCTGCTACAGTAACTTGCTACAGGAACTCAGAAGCATCCGTGCTACAGTAACTTAAAAAAAAAATTTTTTTTTTGGGTTTTCTTTGTTTGCTTGCTTTGATTGGGTAGAATTAATTAGGTCCATATTTGGTTTGCTTTGTAGTGAACTATTCATACATTATATCCAGAAATTGTCTTTTAAATTCTAGTTTCTATTTCTTATTTGTGTGCTATCTTTGCTTCATTTATATTGTTAGGGTGTATTTGCTTGTTCCAACACTCTAATTAATAATCAAGTAGTACATTGTTTTGTTCTTGTGCTACCATTCATTTCGTTTGAGTTTTCTTTCTAGAATTGTGCTTACGTTTCTTTTGTTAAGGTTTATTTTCCTTGTGTTCTAAACGTGCTTTGAGATTGATTGGTTGGCCTGAAATTCTGAAGTACAATTGGAGGATTTGCATAGAGTGATGAAAGAGTGTAAACACGTGAGGGAGTGCTTTATCACTGACTCAAATGTTTTTGTGATTTCTATTTTGAACACTAACCATGAGTGCAGGCACATTTGGAGATAATAGTGGGGAGGGAAGTCAAATGGAGGATCCCCAGTTGAAACTTGTAATGGAGTCAATCCTAGGACAGTTTAGAACTTTCAACAATTCCGTCCAAGATATGAGAAAGGAGTTGCAGGAGTTTAAAGCTGCCCAACGCTCTAATACAAGAAGAGCTCGACCTAGTGGTACACCAACTAGATTTCAAACTCATGAAGAGAAGAAGGTCGATAATCCTGATCGTTACTTTAAGGATTTGAATAATAAGTTAGGAAGGGTGCAAGAAAGGAAAAATGTGGATTACCTCAATAGGTATTCATTCATAAAGGATGGGTGGATGACCATTCCAAGATCATTTTCCTCAAAAGAAGTGGATGAAGACCAATATGGAAAGCAAAAGATGAGTTTTGAGGCTGTCAACAAAGAAAAGGAGTGCAAAAATAAAACGAGTGAAAATATATTGAGTGTAAATAAAAAGAAAGAGGGGGAAGAAAAGGAAAAACAAATTCAGCCTATATTTGTACCTTTGTGCAAAGAAGATTATTTTACCACTAATGATCTTAACCCATCCTTGCCAAGTGTGTTTGTTGATCTTTTGCAGGACTTTGAACATGTGGTTCCAGAAGAGATTGCCCAATCTTCATGTGAGGGTGAAAAGGTGGTTCTTGCACCATTGACACCTCAAGAAGTGAATATTGATCAGAAAAAGTTGCTTGAGAGAGAGAAAGAGGAGTTCACTGATGTCTTTCTTGAAGAGTTGCCTAGTGGATTGCCACCTTTGAGAGAGATAGAACATCAAATCGATTTCATCCTTGGCTCCACCATTCCAAATCAACCAGTCAATAGAAGCAATCCAATGGAGACAAAGGTGTTGCAAAGGCATATTCAGGTTGTAGCAAACAATGGAGTTCAATACGGTCTAAAAAGGAGAAGAAGAGTAAAGAAAAGGGCATGGATTCTAAGGAGAAGTGGACTTATCCTAGCAAGCAAAAGGATACCTCAACTTTTAACTAAAATTCGAGGACGAATCTTTTTGAGGAAAGGGGGAATGATATGGATCCATTGGTGCTTCCTAGTGGGCTTGGATGTGTTCTTATCCTTTGTTGCTTGTTTTGGTCTAATTAATATGTAAGGGATATGGGCTCATAGTGTTTATTTAAGTTGTTTTGGGTTGGTTTTATGATGCATGCAATCTGCCCAATATCTAGTTGTTTGTTTTGGGCTGGAAATGACTTTATTTTGTGTTTTAGAGTTAAGCCCATGTGTTTTGGCCCTAGGGCAGCCTAGTTAGATGCTCTTCTTTAGGGTTATGTTTGTTTAAGGCATATAAATAGCCTCCTTAAGATGTAAAACGGGATTTTGGCATAATTTGAATTAAAGACAGATTGTTCATGCTCTTGCATGTTCTTCTTGATTAGAGAGATTGTGAGAATTTGCTATCCTCTAATTGCATCAAGAATTAAGGTAAACTTATCAACTTGTTGTGGCGTTTATCTTGTTCTTTGCTCGATTATTGGTGTTACCGTTTCCTTATAAACGTGGGGTGCCATAGAGCGTTTTAATCTCGATTATTGGTGTTTCCGTTTCCTTATAAACGTGGGGTGCTATAGAGGCGAACTTATATCCCATTCCTTTGATTCCCGATCCCGGATCCTTATCATTTAAGGATCTGAACCTCTTAGATTAGTATAAATAGCTTGTTATTTTGTAATTATTCAACAATTATTCAATGAATTAAAGACTACTTCTTCATGCTTAGGCGTGTTCATGTTTTTAGAGAGTGTGAGATTGCATTCTTCTAATTGCATCAAGAATCAAGGTAAACTTATCAATTCTTTGTGGCGTTTATCTTATTCTTTTACTCTATTATTGGTGTTCTTGCTTCTTTAAGCTTTGGGTGCCATAGAGGGGAATTTATTCTAGATCTTTGATCTCTTCCAAAACTTGTCATTGAGTTCATGAAATTTATTTTCATTGGGTTCCGCGTCAGTTTGGTATCAGAGCCAAAGATTAAGGTAAATTCTTATTTATCTTAGCTCTAGGATCTGTGTTTATTTGTTTTCTTATTCTTATTGTTCTTGTGTTTGTTTTCTTCTTCATCTTGTTTCTTTTGTGTTTGTTTTCTTGTTTGATTAGTTCAATTCGTTTTTGCTTCAATTAAATTTAGTAATTTCGTGCTTGTTTCAATTCTGGAAGTTTAGATCTTAGATCTTGTTGACTAAAAAAAAAAAAAAAAAGAAAACAAGAAAAAAAAAGTATAGAAAAAATTTTCGTCCACCATTGAAATTTGTTTGTGTGGATCTTGTTTTGTTCCTGAATTCAAGGGATTTGATCCTAATTCAAAGGGATTTTACCTTATTTTGTGGGATTTTGCCATATTTTTTGGGATTATTCCTAATCCTTAGGAGAATTGACCATATTTAGTGGGATTGTTCCTAATCCTAAAAGGATTTGACCATATTTTATAGGATTTAGTTATCCACTATAATCTTGTGATAAAATCCAATCTTAACTACTTGTGGATAAGATAACAAAAAAATTAGTTGACCATATCTTTTGAGATTGAGCAAAATCTACTACAATCCTTGTCAAATCTAAGAATCCTACTTAAATTGGGTTGCATTAAAAGGGACACAAGGCAGCACGCCCGTGCTTCACCTCAAGCACAACCGTGCACTTTTCTGACTTCCACTTGTTGGACTAAGATCTTACACGCACGCCCGTGCTCCATCTAGCACGCCCGTGCACGGTTCTGAACCTATTAAACAAACTGTTTTCTTTTGTTTTTCTTTGATTACTTGCTTTGTTTTGGGTAGAATTAATTAGGTCCATATTTGGTTTGCTTTGTAGTAAGCTAAATTCATACATTATATCCTAATATTGTCTTTCAAATTCTAGTTTCTTTGTTTTTGTGTGAGCTTTCTGTTGCTTCTATTACATTATTAGGGTGTGTTTGCTTGTTCACTACACTCTAATTGATCATTAAAGTAGTGCATTGTTTATGTTCTTGTGCTACTGTCCATATCGTTTTGAGTCTTCTTTCTAGAACTTGTGCTTGCTTTTCATTGTTAAGTTTTATTCCTTGATTCTAAACGTGCTATTGAGTTGATCGGTTGAACTAAGATTCTGAAGTTCAATTGGAAGAATTGCAAGGAGTGATTAAAGAGTGTAAACACGTGAGGGAGTGATTTACTATTAATTCAAATCTTCTTGTGTTTTCTTTTGAAAACTAACCATGAGTACAGGCAAATCTGGTGATGGTAATGTGATACGGATCGAATCAAAGGATGAGATGTAAGTTCGCCTCTATGGCACCCCTCGTTTATAATGAAACGGAAACACCAATAATCGAGATTAAACGCTCTATGGCACCCCACGTTTATAAGGAAACGGTAACACCAATAATCAAGCAAAGAACAAGATAAACGCCACAATCGAATTGATAAGTTTACCTTAAATTCTTGATGCAATTAGAGGAAGCAATCTCTCACTGTCACTCTAAGCAAATGGAACAAGCAAAGCTTGAACAAATGAAGTTTTTTTCAATTTATCAAAGTTGTCTTATTACATGGAAGACAAGCTATTTATACTAAATAAGGAATCTAGGTTTAACAAAGCATAAAACACACAAAACACGCCTAAGTTCAAATGGGCTAAAACTCGCACTGTAGCACTGTAGCGCGTCTGAGTACCTGTAGCAGTTTACTGTAGCAAAGTCAAATTTACTGTAGCAAAGTCAAACTAATTGGTACGGGCACTGTAGCAGCGTGCTTTCCTCCACTTAAAGAGCCACCAACAACATTAGAAGCCTAGGAATGCCTTCAAGTTCCTCACAACACTTGTTGAATGCGACATCATGCAGTTCTTGTGTGATTTGGGCTTGAACAAATAATGATATGGCTGCCCCATATCGCTTGGCACGGCTCCTTGTAATCGGTCCAATAGGAAGCACCAATGGATCTCCTTCGTCGTTCACCATGCCTCCTTGCGATCCACTGACGAGTGATGATGGATCCGTATCATCCCCCCTTTCCTCAAAAAGATTTGTCCTCAAATCTGCATCCATGTCAAAAGGAGACAAATCACTAACGTTAAAGGTAGCGGAAACACCATACTCACCTGGTAAGTCTATCTTGTAGGCGTTGTCATTGACGCGTTCCAAGACTTGGAATGGACCATCTCCACGTGCATCTAACTTAGACTTTCGTTGGTTGGGAAACCTCTCCTTCCGAAGGTGCACCCAAACCCAATCTCCAGGCGCAAACACCAGCTTCTTCCTTCCTTTGTTTGCCCTGTCAGCATATTGTTTGTTCCTCTTTTCAATATTTACTCGAGCCTTCTCATGTAAAGACTTCACCAATTCAGCCTTTTTAGCACCATCTAAACTAGAGAGCTCATGTAAAGGTAAAGGAACAAGATCCAAAACAGTTAGTGGGTTAAATCCATAAACAAGTTCAAATGGAGTAAAACCTGAAGTAGAATGTATGCTTCGATTATATGCAAATTCAATAAATGGCAAACAATCCTCCCAAGTTTTCAAATTTTTACCCACTATAGCACGAAGTAAAGTTCCTAAAGTCCTATTCACAACTTCAGTTTGGCCATCTGTTTGTGGATGATAGGTAGTAGAATAAAGTAATTTTGTACCTAGCTTACCCCACAAAACCTTCCAAAAATGTGAAAGGAACTTAGCATCCCTATCAGAAACGATAGTCCGTGGAACTCCATGTAATCGTACCACCTCTCTAAAGAACAATTCAGCAATATGAATGGCATCATCAGTTTTATGACAAGGAATGAAATGAGCCATTTTGCTGAACCTATCAACCACTACAAATATACTGTCTCTACCATGCCTAGTCCTAGGTAATCCAAGTACAAAATCCATAGAGATATCAACCCAAGGTGAACTAGGAACTGGTAAAGGCATATACAAGCCATGAGGCATAGACTTAGACTTGGCCTGTTTACAAGTAAGGCAAGAATCACAAACTTTCTCGACATCTTTACGCATATGAGGCCAATAAAAATGTTCATTCAACATGTCATAAGTCTTATGTACCCCAAAATGTCCCATCAATCCCCCACAATGAGACTCAAGTACAAGCAAATCACGCATAGAGCATTTAGGAACACAAAGTTTACTGCCCTTAAACAAATATCCTTCATGTCGATAAAATTTATCAAATGCTCCATGTTCACATGCCAAATACACATTGCCAAAATCTGAATCAGACACATACAAATCCTTAACATACTCAAATCCTAGCAACTTAGAACTAAGAGTAGTAAGTAAAGCATGTCTCCGTGACAATGCATCAGCAACAACGTTATCCTTTCCATGCTTGTATTTAATAACGTAAGGGAATTGTTCAATGAACTCAACCCACTTACCATGTCGCTTGTTGAGCTTACCTTGACCCTTCAAGTGTTTTAGGGCTTCATGATCAGTGTGAATGACAAACTCCTTAGGTAATAAGTAGTGTTGCCATACGTTCAAAGTCCTCACCAAGGCATATAGCTCCTTATCATAGGTCGAGTAATTGAGTTGTGCTCCATTCAACTTCTCACTGAAGTAGGCAATTGGCTTCTTCTCTTGCATCAGCACTCCTCCAATACCTACACCAGAAGCATCACACTCAATTTCAAAGGTGTTCTCAAAATTAGGTAAAGAAAGTATTGGAGCGGATGTCAACTTCCCTTTAAGCATGTCAAACGCTTTCTGTTGTTCCTCGCCCCACTTGAACCCAACTTCCCTCTTAATTACCTCCGTGAGTGGTGCAGCAATTGAAGAGAAATCCTGTACAAACCGTCGGTAGAAACTTGCCAACCCATGGAAACTTCGTACATCCGAAGCTGATTTCGGCATTGGCCATTCCTTGATAGCTTTCACTTTCTCGTCATCCACCTCTATACCCTGCGCACTCACAACAAAACCAAGAAACACAAGTCTATCTATACAAAATGTGCATTTCTTAAGCTTAGCATACAATTGTTCAGTTCTCAAAGCTTGTAATACTAGCCTAACATGCCCAACATGATCATTAAGAGACTTGCTATAAACAAGTATATCATCAAAGTACACAACTACAAATTTTCCTAAGAAAGCACGTAAAACATGGTTCATAAGCCTCATGAAAGTACTAGGTGCATTAGACAATCCAAAAGGCATAACTAACCATTCATACAAACCATACTTAGTTTTGAAAGCAGTTTTCCATTCATCACCTGGTTGCATCCGAATTTGATGATAACCGCTCATTAAATCGATCTTTGTAAAGTAAGTCGACCCACACAATTCATCTAACATATCATCAAGTCTAGGAATAGGGTGTCTATACTTTATAGTGATTTTGTTGACCGCCCTGCAGTCAATGCACATTCGCCATGTACCATCCTTTTTTGGTACTAAAAGTACTGGAACGGCACAAGGACTCATGCTTTCTCGCACCAATCCTTTCTCCATAAGCTCATCAACTTGCCTTTGCAACTCCTTTGTATCCGTCGGATTACTTCTATAGGCTGGTCGATTTGGAATGGTGGAGCCGGGAATGAAATCAATCTGATGTTCTATCCCTCTCAAAGGTGGTAATCCACTAGGTAGCTCCTCTGGAAAAACATCAGTGAATTCCTGTAACATAGAAACAAACACAGGAGGTAAACCATCAAGATTAGTGTCAGCGTTAGAAAACAAAATTTCCTTGAATCTAAGAAGCAACACGGGTTGCCTCAAGGCTATGGCACACTTAACCTCTCTAGCTCTCGCATAAAAAGTGTGTTTCTTTCTCTCCCCTCTTTGTGTTTCACTCACTTTTGGGCCAATAATCTGTTTGGTATCTTTTGTGGCCTCTTTCTTTTCAACCTCTCTTTTAATACTCTTTTGTTCTCTCGAACTGGATGTCTCACTCTCATTTTCCCTCAAAACTGAAGTTTCTCTCTCTCTCTCAAGTATTTTCTTCTGATCGGTGTACACTTCTTGAGGTGATAATGGAACAAGAGTCACCTTCTTCCCCTTATGAACCAAAGAGTATCGGTTAAAGAACCCATCATGTAGTGCCTTTCGATCATATTGCCATGGCCTTCCCAACAATAGATGGCCTGCCTGCATCGGTACTACATCACACAAAATCTCATCTTTGTACCATCCAATGGAGAATGGCACAAGCACTTGGCGTGTCACCTTCACCTCTCCACCATCATTCAACCATTGCAATCTATAAGGTTTAGGATGTTTAAGACATGCCAAATTCAACTTATTCACCATACTTACACTAGCAACATTAGTGCAACTACCCCCATCAATAATAAGCAAGCACACTTTTCCATGTATCAAGCATCTAGTGTGAAATATGTTCTCACGTTGTTCAAGGCTCTCCTCCTTAACATGCATATTCAAAACTCGCCTAACAACCAAAGATTCTCCACATTCAGCAAACAACAAGTTATGCTCATCCTCATCTGAATTATCATTATCAACATCATGCAAATGAGGCATATCATCACAATCACTACATTCGGATTCAGAACTAACATTTCCATCTTCCCTAACAATCATAACCCTTTTATTAGGACATTGAGATGCAATATGCCCTTTTCCTAAACACTTAAAGCATTTAATCTCTCTAGCAGGGTTTATAGAGTTAGAAGTACCTTTGTTTCCTTTGAATGTAGTTTGGGCAACCTCTTTACCTTTCGAAACTGATTCTGTCCTTTGGAAACTAGGACCTTTGAAGTCTTTCTTCTCACCTCCTTTAGACCATTTGGTTCCCAAAGTATTGTTGGAATACTTGTCGGTAGACTTTCCCTTTTTCTGCCTTTCTAGCTTCATGGCCATATCTACCATCTCTTCTAGTGTATCATAGCGATACATCTCCAAAGCATCAGCAATATCGCTATTTAGACCTCCAAGGAATCGTGACATGGTGATTTGGACATCTTCCTCAATCTTAGCTCTTGCCATGCAAATCTCCATCTCCTTGTAGTACTCTTCCACACTCCTCCCTCCTTGCACCATTCTTGCTAGTCTGTTGTGTAAATCCCTAAAGTAATGAGCAGGGACAAACTTTTGGTGCATTAATTCCTTCATGATCTCCCATGGTGGTACTGGTCGCATCCCCCTACTTCTTCTTTTTAATAGCAATTGTTCCCACCAAAACATAGCATATCCTTTGAACTCCACAGCTGCAAGATGGGATTTCTTCTCTTGGGAATAGTTATGGCATTCAAAGATTTGTTCTACCTTCCTTTCCCATTCAAGGTACTCTTCAGCATTGTTGTTGCCTTTGAATTCTGGAATCCTCATCTTAATTGATCCCAAGTCCCCATCAAGTTTATTACGATTGGTCTCTTCACTTTCTTCATCATCATGGTCTTGAAATCTAGTTTGTGGACGAGTTCTAGTTGTATTAGAGCTATGTGAAGCTTTTATCTCTTGCAATTCCTCCCTCATGTCTTGCACAAGATTATTGAAGGTTCTAAACTGTCCTTGAATTGCTTCCATGAAAAGTTTCAATTGAGGATCTTTAATTGGAATTCCATCATTACCATCTCCAGATTTGCCTGTACTCATGGTTAGTATTCAAAAATAGAAAACACGAAAAAGATTTGAGTTAGTGATAAAGCACTCCCTCACGTGTTTACACTCCTTAATCACTCCTTGCAAATCCTCCAATTGTACTTCAGAATTTCAAGCCAACCAATCAATCTCAAAGCACGTTTAGAACACAAGGAAAACAAACCTTAACAACAAGTAAGCACAAACTCTAGAAAGAAGACTCAAAACGATAATGGATGGTAGTACAAGGACAAGATGATGTACTACTTGATTATATTAATTTAGAGTGTAGTGAACAAACAAATACACCCTAGTAATGTAATAGAGGCAAAAGAAAGCTCAAAACAAGAATAAACAAACTAGAATTTAAAAGACGAATTCTGGATATAATGTATGAATTTAGTTCACTACAAGCAAACCAAATATGGACCTAATTTACTTCTACCCAAACAATGCAAGAAAACAAAGAAAAACCCAAAAAAAAAATAAATTTTTTTAAGGTACTGTAGCACGGATGCTACTGAGTACCTGTAGCAAGTTACTGTAGCAAGTTACTGTAGCAAGTTCCTGTAGCAAGTGACCCAATTTAGGTAGGTGAGTTCCTGTAGCAAGTGACCCAATTTGTGTCCCCCAATTCAATTTAGGTAGGTAATAATTATGTTGTCCAACAATGCTTTTGTGTCTCCCACTTCTAATTTGGTAGGTAATAATTAATTGTCCAACAATGTGTTTGTGTCCCCCCAATTCAAATGTGGGTAGGTAATAATTAGTTGTCCAACAATGATTTTTTTTTTTTTTTTTTATCAACAAGATTCAAGAAGACAAATAAATCTCTAGATTTGGTATTTAATAACTTATAAATTCTTAATAACGTAATCAATTGATTTGTTCTTTTTTTTTTTTTTTTTTTTTTTGAATGAAGAACAAGCAACAACAAGAAGATTCAGAAGAAGGTAATTCTAGATCTAAGTAAATCCAATGAGAAAAATATCTAGATGCAACAAGATCCAAAGAGAAAATTCCAGATCTAAGAAGATCTAACGAGAAACACCTAGATCCAGCAAGATCTAAAGAGAAAATTCCAGATCTACAATGAAAACAAGAAATAAGACAAACAACAATGGAATCCAGTAACAAGAAGACTCAAATTCCTAACTAAGATAACAGAACTTACCCCAAAACTTTGATTTGGCTCTGATACCAAATGATACGGATCGAATCAAAGGATGAGATGTAAGTTCGCCTCTATGGCACCCCTCGTTTATAATGAAACGGAAACACCAATAATCGAGATTAAACGCTCTATGGCACCCCACGTTTATAAGGAAACGGTAACACCAATAATCAAGCAAAGAACAAGATAAACGCCACAATCGAATTGATAAGTTTACCTTAAATTCTTGATGCAATTAGAGGAAGCAATCTCTCACTGTCACTCTAAGCAAATGGAACAAGCAAAGCTTGAACAAATGAAGTTTTTTTCAATTTATCAAAGTTGTCTTATTACATGGAAGACAAGCTATTTATACTAAATAAGGAATCTAGGTTTAACAAAGCATAAAACACACAAAACACGCCTAAGTTCAAATGGGCTAAAACTCGCACTGTAGCACTGTAGCGCGTCTGAGTACCTGTAGCAGTTTACTGTAGCAAAGTCAAATTTACTGTAGCAAAGTCAAACTAATTGGTACGGGCACTGTAGCAGCGTGCTTTCCTCCACTTAAAGAGCCACCAACAACATTAGAAGCCTAGGAATGCCTTCAAGTTCCTCACAACACTTGTTGAATGCGACATCATGCAGTTCTTGTGTGATTTGGGCTTGAACAAATAATGATATGGCTGCCCCATATCGCTTGGCACGGCTCCTTGTAATCGGTCCAATAGGAAGCACCAATGGATCTCCTTCGTCGTTCACCATGCCTCCTTGCGATCCACTGACGAGTGATGATGGATCCGTATCATGAGGAGAAAGTAAAAGCTATCAAAGAGTGGCCAACTCCCAAATCAGTTTCTGAAGTTAGGAATTTTCATGGGTTGGCAAGCTTTTATAGAAGGTTTGTAAAAGACTTCTCTTCAATTGCAGCACCACTAACAGAAATAATCAAAAAGGAAGTTGGGTTCAAGTGGGAAGAAGAGCAACAAAAGGCGTTTGACACGCTTAAAGGGAAGTTAACTTCTGCACCTGTACTTTCTTTACCAAATTTTGAAGGTACTTTTGAGATTGAGTGTGATGCATCCGGTGTGGGAATTGGGGCTGTCCTAATGCAAGAAAAGAAACCAATTGCCTACTTTAGTGAGAAGTTGAATGGTGCACAACTCAACTATTCAACCTATGACAAAGAGTTGTATGCCTTGGTAAGAACTCTACATGTTTGGCAACACTACTTACTGACGCGGATCCGGGATCGGGAATCAAAGGAATGGGATATAAGTTCGCCTCTATGGCACCCCACGTTTATATTGAAACGGAAACACCAATAATTGAGATTAATCGCTCTATGGCACCCCACGTTTATAGTGAAACGGTAACACCAATAATCAAGCAAAGAACAAGATAAACGCCACAAATGAATTGATAAGTTTACCTTAATTCTTAATGCAATTAGAGGAAGCAATTTCTCACTATCACTCTAAGCAAGGAGAACAAGCAAAGCTTGAACAAATGAAGTTTATCAATATCTCAAAAGTTGTGTTTACAATGAAGATGAGAGTATTTATACCAAACCTAAACATATTAGGTTACAAAGATAACAAATAAAGCATAAAACATAAAACAGGCTTGAGTCGCGCTCGCGCATTGTAGGTTCGCGCTCGCGACTTATGCCAACTAGCTCTCTGCCTCGCGAGTTGCGCTTCTCGCGCTCGCGCAGTGTAGGTTCGCGCTCGCGAGTGTTGGTCGCGCTCGCGCATGTGAGGCTCGCGCTCGCGAGCTGCGCGACCTAACTCTCTGCCTTTCATTTGCGCTTCTCGCGCTCGTGCACGGTAAGGTCGCGCTCGCGAGATGTGGTCGCGCTCGCGTATGTGAAGCTCGCGCTCGCGAGTTACGCTGCCTAACCCTCTGCCTCTCCTTTGCACTTCTCGCGCTCGCGCAGGCCAAGCTCGCGCTCGCGAGTTATGCTGGCGCCTAGCCACTGTAGCAAATTCAACAGCAACTGTAGCAAATTCAAGGCCACTGTAACAAGGTCAAATTTACTGTAGCAAAGTCAAACTAATTGGCATGGGCACTGTAGCAGGCGTGCTTTCCTCCATTTCAACTTCACATGCCACCAACAACATTAGAAGCCTAGGAATGTCTTCAAGTTCCACAAAATGCTTCATCATGATGCTCTTGTGTGATTTGGACTTGAATATAAGAACATGGCTGCCCATATCTCTTTGCATGACTTCTTGTAATTAGCCCTTTAGGAAGCACCAATGGATCTCCCATGTTATATCCCATATTCCCTTGAGCTCCATGGTTGAGTGTCGGCGAATCCGTATCACTTACTACCTAAGGAGTTTGTCATCCATACTGACCATGAGGCCCTAAAACACTTGAAGGGTCAAGGTAAGCTTAATAAAAGGCATGATAAGTGGGTTGAATTCATTGAACAATTTCCATATGTGATTAAATACAAGCATGGAAAAGATAATATTGTTGCTGATGCATTGTCAAGAAGATATATTCTAATTACTGCTCTTAGTTCTAAATTGCTTGGATTTGAGTATGTTAAAGACTTATATGAGAATGATTCTGACTTTGGCAACATATATGTAGTATGTGAGCATGGAGCATTTGATAAGTTCTATAGACATGATGGATATTTGTTTAAGGGCAGCAAACTTTGTTTGCCTAAATGTTCTATGCGTGAATTGCTTGTGCTTGAATCTCATAGTGGGGGATTAATGGGACACTTTGGGGTACATAAGACTTATGACATGTTGAATGAACACTTTTATTGGCCTCATATGATTAAAGATGTAGAAAGAGTTTGTAATTCTTGTGTTACTTGTAAACAGGCCAAATCTAAGTCTATGCCTCATGGATTATACATGCCTTTACCTGTTCCTAGTTCTCCTTGGATTGATATATCTATGGACTTTGTACTTGGATTACCTAGGACTAAGCGTGGTAAAGATAGCATATTTGTTGTTGTTGATAGATTTAGCAAAATGGCTCATTTTATTCCTTGTCATAAAACTGATGATGCCAATAATGTTGCTGATCTATTCTTTAGAGAAGTGGTAGGGTTACATGGGATACCAAGAACTATAGTTTCTGATAGGGATGCAAAGTTCCTTTCACACTTTTGGAGAGTTTTGTGGGGTAAGCTTGGAACTAAATTGCTTTATTCTACAACTTGTCATCCACAAACAGATGGACAAACTGAAGTTGTGAATAGAACTTTAGGAACATTGCTTCGCGCCATTGTGGGTAAGAACTTAAAAACTTGGGAAGATTGTTTGCCATTCATTGAGTTTGCATATAATCGTAGCATACATTCTACCTCAGGTTTTAGTCCATTTGAACTTGTTTATGGCTTTAATCCACTAACTGTATTAGATCTTGTTCCTTTACCTTTGAATGAACTTTCTAATTTAGATGGTGATAAAAAGGCAGAATTGGTGAAGTCCTTACATGAGAAGGCTAGAGCCAACATAGAAAAGAGGAACAAGCAATATGTTGAAAGAGCCAACAAGGGCAGAAAGAAGTTGGTGTTCATGCCAGGTGATTGGGTTTGGGTACACTTTCGCAAGGAAAGATTTCCCAACCAAAGGAAGAGTAAGCTAGATGCACGTGGAGATGGTCCATTCCAAGTCTTAGAGCGCATCAATGACAATGCCTACAAAATAGACTTGCCAGGTGAGTATAGTGTTTCTGCAACTTTTAATGTTAGTGATTTGTCTCCCTTTGACATGGATGCAGATTTGAGGACATATCTTTTTAAAGAAGGGGGGATGATACGGATCCACTATCACCAAACACCTATGATGGTCAAGGGAACAAGGACCACAACAATGGCAATCCATTAGCACTTCCTAGTGGACCAATTACAAGGAGCCGTGCAAAGAAGTATGGAGCAACCATGTCCTTACACATTCAAGAACAAGTCACACAAGAGCTCCATGACCTTGCTTTCAACAAGTGCTATGAAGAACTTGAAGGAACACCTAAGTTTCTCACATTAATAGAAGCACATGTTGAGTGGGAACATGAATTGGTTAGCACGCCCGTGCTAGATGGCACACCCCAGGCTGTGCCCTCGTCTGACTTGCTGAGGAAAACAACTACCTTGAAGCACACCCGTGCCAAATAGCACACCCCATACCGTGCTTGTCTCTGCCTCTCATTTAGTTAGTTAGCTTATTTTGAGTTTTTTGCAATGTTAATGGGTTGGGCCTCCAATATTTCGGCCACCCTTGATTAGTTAGCCTTATTTTGTTTAGATTTAGTCAATCTTTAGTGGATTTGGAATAGAGATCCAAATCCTTAAGATATTATGATTTTGTTAGTCAACTCCTTAGTTGGTTTAGATTTGCTATATCCTACTCCTTAGCTAACTCTAAATCCTCTAAGGATCTTGATACGGATCCATCATCACTCGTCGCTGGATCTCAAGGGAGCATGGCTAACGACGAAGGAGATCCATTGGTGCTTCCTATTGGACCGATTACAAGGAGCCGTGCCAAGCGATATGGAGCAGCCGTATCACTATTTGTTCAAGCCCAAATAACACGAGAACTTCATGATGTCGCATTTAACACGTGTTGTGAGGAACTTGAAGGCATTCCTAGGCTCCTAATGTTGCTACAGTGCCCGTGCCAATAAGTTTGACTTTGCTTCTATTACATTATTAGGGTGTATTTGTTTGTTCACTACACTCTAAATTAATATAATCAAGTAGTACATCATCTTGTCCTTGTACTATCATCCAATGTCGTTTTGAGTCTTCTTTCTAGAGTTTGTGCTTACTTTTATTGTTAAGATTCATTTCCTTGATTCTAAAACGTGCTTTCGAATTGGTTGGTTAATCTACGATTCTGAAGTACAATTGGAGGAATTGCAAGGAGTGATTGAGGAGTGTAAACACGTGAGGGAGTGCTTTATCACTAACTCAAATTTTTTTTTCGTGTTTTCTATTCTTGAATACTAACCATGAGTACAGGTACATCTGGAGGTGGTAACGGAGATGGAAATCCAATTAAAGATCCTCAACTAAAATTGTTCATGGAATCTATCCAAGGACAATTTAGAACCTTCAACAATCTCTTTCAAGACATGAGGGAAGAATTGCAAGAGATGAAGGCTTCACAAAGCTCTAATGCCACTAGAGCCCGTCCCCAAGTTAGAATTCAAACCCATGATGATGAGGAGACTGAAGATACTAAGTCTAATAAAATTGATGGAAATTTGGGAGCAATCAAAATGAGGATCCCAGAATTCAATGGTAACAACAATGCTGAAGAATACCTTGAATGGGAGAGAAAGGTAGAACAAATCTTTGAATGCCATAATTATTCCCAGGAGAAGAAATCCCATCTTGCAGCTGTGGAGTTTAAAGGATATGCTATGTTTTGGTGGGAACAATTGCTACTAAAAAGAAGAAGTAGGGGGTTGCGACCAGTACCTCCATGGGAGATCATGAAGGAATTAATGCACCAGAAGTTTGTCCCTGCTCATTACTTTAGGGATTTACACAACAAACTAGCAAGAATGGTGCAAGGAGGGAGGAGCGTGGAAGAGTACTACAAGGAGATGGAGATTTGTATGGCAAGAGCCAAAATTGAGGAAGATGTACAAATCACCATGTCACGACTCCTTGGAGGTCTAAATAGCGATATTGCTGATGCTTTGGAGATGTATCGCTATGATACACTTGAAGAAATGGTAGATATGGCCATGAAGCTAGAAAGGCAGAAAAAGGGAAAGTCTACCAACAAATATTCCAACAATACTTTGGGAACCAAATGGTCCAAGGGAGGTGAGAAGAAAGACTTCAAAGGTCCTAGTTTCCAAAGAACGGAATCAGTTTCAAAAGGTAAAGAGGTTGCCCAAACTACATTCAAGGGAAACAAAGATACTTCTAACTCTATAAACCCTGCTAGAGAGATTAAATGCTTTAAGTGTTTAGGAAAAGGGCATATTGCATCTCAATGTCCTAATAAAAGGGTTATGATTGTTAGGGAAGATGGAAATGTTAGTTCTGAATCCGAATGTAGTGATTGTGATGATTTGCCTCATTTGCATGATGTTGATAATGATAATTCAGATGAGGATGAGCATAACTTGTTGTTTGCTGAACGTGGAGAATCTCTAGTTGTTAGGCGAGTTTTGAATATGCATGTTAAGGAGGAGAGCCTTGAACAACGTGAGAACATATTTCACACTAGATGCTTGATACATGGGAAAGTGTGCTTGCTTATTATTGATGGGGGTAGTTGCACTAATGTTGCTAGTGTGAGTATGGTGAATAAGTTGAATTTGACATGTCTTAAACATCCTAAACCTTATAGATTGCAATGGTTGAATGATGGTGGAGAGGTGAAGGTGACACGTCAGGTGCTTGTGCCATTCTCCATTGGATGGTACAAAGATGAGATTTTGTGTGATGTAGTACCGATGCAGGCAGGCCATCTATTGTTGGGAAGGCCATGGCAATATGATCGAAAGGCACTACATGATGGGTTCTTTAACCGATACTCTTTGGTTCATAAGGGGAAGAAGGTGACTCTTGTTCCATTATCGCCTCAAGAAGTGTACACCGATCAGAAGAAAATACTTGAGAGAGAAAGAGAGACTTCAACTTTGAGGGAAAATGAGAGTGAGGCTTCCAGTTCAAGAGAACAAAAGAGTATTAAAAGAGAGGTTGAAAAGAAAGAGGCCACAAAAGATACCAAACAGATGGTTGGCCCAAAAGTGACTGAAACACCAAGAGGGGAGAGAAAGAAACACACTTTTTATGCGAGAGCTAGAGAGGTTAAGTGTGCCATAGCCATGAGGCAACCCGTGTTGCTTCTTAGGTTCAAGGAAATTTTGTTTTCTAACGCTGACACTAATCTTGATGGTTTACCTCCTGTGTTTGTTTCTATGTTACAGGAATTCATTGATGTTTTTCCAGAGGAGCTACCTAGTGGATTACCACCTCTGAGAGGGATAGAACATCAGATTGATTTCATTCCCGGCTCCACCATTCCAAATCGACCAACCTATCGAAGCAATCCAACGGAGACAAAGGAGTTACAGAGGCAAGTTGATGAGCTTATGGAAAAAGGATTGGTGCGAGAAAGCATGAGTCCTTGTGCCGTTCCAGTACTTTTAGTACCCAAAAAGGATGGTACATGGCGAATGTGTATTGACTGCAGGGCGGTCAACAAAATCACTGTAAAGTATAGACACCCTATTCCTAGACTTGATGACATGTTAGATGAGTTGTGTGGGTCTACTTACTTTACAAAGATCGATTTAATGAGTGGTTATCATCAAATTCGAATGCAACCAGGTGATTAATGGAAAACTGCTTTCAAAACTAAGTATGGTTTGTATGAATGGTTAGTCATGCCTTTCGGATTGTCTAATGCACCTAGTTCTTTCATGAGGCTTATGAACCATGTTTTACGTGCTTTCTTAGGAAAATTTGTAGTTGTGTACTTTGATGATATACTTGTTTATAGCAAGTCTCTTAATGAACATGTTGGGCATGTTAGGCTAGTATTACAAGCTTTGAGAACTGAACAATTGTATGCTAAGCTTAAGAAATGCACATTTTGTATAGATAGACTTGTGTTTCTTGGTTTTGTTGTGAGTGCGCAGGGTATAGAGGTGGATGACGAGAAAGTGAAAGCTATCAAGGAATGGCCGACGCCGAAATCAGCTTCGGATGTACGAAGTTTCCATGGGTTGGCAAGTTTCTACCGACGGTTTGTACAAGATTTCTCTTCGATAGCCGCACCACTCACGGAGGTAATTAAAAAGGAAGTTGGGTTCAAGTGGGGCGAGGAACAGCAGAAAGCGTTTGATACGCTTAAAGGGAAGTTAACATCCGCTCCTATACTTTCTTTACCTAATTTTGAGAACACCTTTGAAATTGAGTGTGATGCTTCTGGTGTAGGAATTGGAGGAGTGCTGATGCAAGAGAAGAAGCCAATTGCCTATTTCAGTGAGAAGTTGAATGGAGCACAACTCAATTACTCAACCTATGATAAAGAGTTATATGCTTTGGTGAGGACTTTAAGTGTATGGCAACACTATTTACTACCTAAAGAGTTTGTCATTCATACTGATCACGAAGCCCTAAAACACTTGAAGGGCCAAGGTAAGCTCAACAAGCGACATGGTAAGTGGGTTGAGTTCATTGAACAATTCCCTTACGTTATTAAATACAAGCATGGGAAGGATAACGTTGTTGCTGATGCATTGTCACGAAGATATGCTTTACTAACTACTCTTAGTTCTAAGTTGCTAGGATTTGAGTATGTTAAGGATTTGTATGTGTCTGATTCTGATTTTGGCAATGTGTATTTGGCATGTGAACATGGAGCATTTGATAAATTTTATCGACATGAAGGATATTTGTTTAAGGGCAGTAAACTTTGTGTTCCTAAATGCTCTATGCGTGATTTGCTTGTACTTGAGTCTCATTGTGGGGGATTGATGGGACATTTTGGGGTACATAAGACTTATGACATGTTGAATGAACATTTTTATTGGCCTCATATGCGTAAAGATGTCGAGAAAGTTTGTAATTCTTGTCTTACTTGTAAACAGGCCAAGTCTAAGTCTATGCCTCATGGGTTGTATATGCCTTTACCAGTTCCTCGTTCACCTTGGGTTGATATATCTATGGATTTTGTAATTGGATTACCTAAGACTAGGCATGGTAGAGACAGTATACTTGTAGTAGTTGATAGGTTCAGCAAAATGGCTCATTTCATTCCTTGTCATAAAACTGATGATGCTATTCATGTTGCTGAATTATTCTTTAGGGAGGTGGTACGATTACATGGAGTTCCACGGACTATCGTTTCTGATAGGGATGCTAAGTTCCTTTCGCATTTTTGGCGGGTTTTGTGGGGTAAGCTAGGCACAAAATTACTTTATTCTACTACTTGTCATCCACAAACTGATGGTCAAACTGAAGTTGTGAATAGGACTTTAGGAACTTTACTTCGTACTATAGTGGGTAAAAATTTGAAAACTTGGGAGGATTGTTTGCCATTTATTGAATTTGCATATAATCGAAGCATACATTCTACTTCAGGTTTTACTCCATTTGAACTTGTTTATGGATTTAACCCACTGTTTTGGATCTTGTTCCTTTACCTTTACATGAGCTCTCTAGTTTAGATGGTGAAAAGAAAGCTAAACTGGTGAAGTCTTTACATGAGAAGGCTCGAGCAAATATTGAAAAGAGGAACAAACAGTATGCTGACAAGGCCAATAAAGGAAGGAAGAAGCTAGTGTTTGCGCCTGGAGATTGGGTTTGGGTACACCTTCGGAAGGAAAGGTTTCCCAATCAACGAAAGTCTAAGCTAGATGCACGCGGAGATGGTCCATTCCAAGTCTTGGAATGCGTTAATGACAACGCCTACAAGATAGACTTACCAGGTGAGTATGGTGTTTCCGCTACCTTTAACGTTAGTGACTTGTCTCCTTTTGATATGGATGCAGATTTGAGGACAAATCTTTTTGAGGAAAGGGGGGATGATACGGATCCATCATCACTCGTCGCTGGATCTCAAGGGAGCATGGCTAACGACGAAGGAGATCCATTGGTGCTTCCTATTGGACCGATTACAAGGAGCCGTGCCAAGCGATATGGAGCAGCCGTATCACTATTTGTTCAAGCCCAAATAACACGAGAACTTCATGATGTCGCATTTAACACGTGTTGTGAGGAACTTGAAGGCATTCCTAGGCTCCTAATGTTGCTACAGTGCCCGTGCCAATAAGTTTGACTTTGCTACAGTTGCTACACACTGGTGCAACTCGCGAGCGCGAGCTTGACCTGCGCGAGAGCGAGAAGTGCAAAGGAGAGGCAGAGGGTTAGGCAGCGTAACTCGCGAGCGCGAGCTTCACATACGCTAGCGCGACCACATCTCGCGAGCGCGACTCTACCGTGCGCGAGCGCGAGAAGCGCAAAGGAGAGGCAGAGAGTTAGGCAGCGCAACTCGCGAGTGCGAGCCCAACATGCGCGAGCGCGAGCGACACTCGCGAGCGCGAACCTTCACTGCGCGAACGCGAGAAGCATAACTCGCGAGGCAGAGAGCTGGTTAGCATAAGTCGCGAGCGCGAATTTGAAATGCGCGAGCGCAACTCATGCTTGTTTTATGTTTTATGCTTTATTTGTTATCTTTGTAACCTAATATGTTTAGGTTTAGTATAAATACTCTCATCTTCATTGTAAAACACAACTTTGAGATATTGATAAACTTCATTTGTTCAAGCTTTGCTTGTTCTCCTTGCTTAGAGTGATAGTGAGAAATTGCTTCCTCTAATTGCATCAAGAATTAAGGTAAACTTATTAATTCATTGTGGCGTTTATCTTGTTCTTTGCTCGATTATTGGTGTTACCGTTTCACTATAAACGTGGGGTGCCATAGAGCGATTAATCTCGATTATTGGTGTTTCCGTTTCAATATAAACGTGGGGTGCCATAGAGGCGAACTTATATCCCATTCCTTTGATTCCCAATCCCGGTTCCTTATCAGATCTGGACCTCTTAGATTAGTATAAATAGCTTATTATTTTGTAATTATTCAACAATTATTCAATCAATTAAAAAAGAGAGATCTTCTTCTTTCATGCCTTTGGCATGTTCATGTTTTTAGAGGGTGTGAGATTGCATTCTTCTAATTGCATCAAGAATCAAGGTAAACTTATCAATTCATTGTGGCGTTTATCTTATTCTTTTACTCTATTATTGGTGTTCTTGCTTCTTTAAGCTTTGGGTGCCATAGAGGGGAGTTTATTCTAGATCTTTGATCTCTTCCAAAATTTGTCATAGAGTTCATGGAATATATTTCCATAGGATTCCGCGTCATTTAGTAAAAATCAAGTGTTGGACATTCAATCAAGCCCGATTTCTGATCTGATAACCCGAGTTTAGAACGAGAAAGTTATTGGATTCTTTTTGTATGACCGGGTTCTCGAGGTCCTACATCGAGATAGTGCCAGGATGTGATACGAATCCCTCCGCCATGCGTCTTGGCATGTCGCCTCATTTTCTATACCACTTGGACCGTTTTCTATGGACCCTATTAGTCCATAGGGCCCATTAGTAGTTTTTGCCACATAAGCCGTAGGGATTAGGGTTTCCACTTCATCTTTCTCCTTTAAATATATCTTATTGTGGAGAGAGAAAGGACTTTTGGAATTTTTGGAATTTAGATTATTGAAAACTCATTTTGCAATACAAAATCATTGTTTTGAGATTGAAAACTTGATTTTGCTAAGAAAATAATAATTGAATCAATCATAAAGGAAACGAAATAGTTCTTAGATAATCAAAACACAAGTTCTTAAACTCGAGTTTGCCTGCTTATCCCTTGTAATGGGAATCAGGACTAAGCCGTTCTCCATGTCGTAAAATGGGGGTTGATTGATTTTGGTTGTGAAAACAGGTTCATTAAAGACATTTTTATCATGTTTTAGGTGTTGGATTGCCATTTTATTTTGGAAAAATTATCTTAGTATTAGATTATCAGAATTTTGAAAAAGAAATGCTCTTTGGACCCATTTTAGAAGAAGATCAATTGTATTTAAAAAAAGATAGTCATAAGGGACTTAATTGGGCTTGTGGGCGAGACCGACTAGAATGATTGGATGGTTTACTGGAGAGTGAGCCAGACAGCTGGCTGGCGTTCTCCTTCATCTTCAAAGGACCAGAGACATTAGGACCTTCCCAGTTTAGAGCTTTAGTTTGACATAGATTTCAATGTGGGAAACTTAAACCAAGTGAGGTATAAGGTACCTAGACCTGTAGGAGGCTTTTTGTGAAGGCTTGATGGACCAAGGAGGCTCCAAGCCAAAGGTAGGAAAACTTAATAAAAACTAGGCTAAAAGAATGAGATTATAGGGAAAGTGGGCAAGCCGAATATCAACCCACTCACTTAGAACACTCAAGAAGAGTGGAGGAGATGAGAGGGGAGCTAGAAAGCCAAAAGAATGTTTCAACTAAGGCCTCTAGAACGTACTTTGTAAGAATCAATTAATTTAGAGAATTTCTGTGTGTTTTGGACTAAAAAAATGGCCTGAATGTATAGGAATTCAGACCTAAAGGGAAGTGCACGTTTTCCAATATGGGATCGTACGAAAAATGAGAAAAGGCATGGTGATTGATCTCCACTGACCACCAGTCATCCGCGGTTGCCTAGCAGGTCTAGGCGAGTCCACCGGCCCACACTGGGAAGTTGACCACCCTGCCTTAGGCTGTCAGCTTGGTTTCTTTACTGATTTAGTTTGGTTCAATTGATTTTCTCAGATTTGGTCGATTTGAGGCCCATTCGACCTCCAATTTCGACCCGTAAGGTACCTTTGGAAAGCTCTTGGTGTTTATTTTTAGTTGGTGTTGAGTTTATGGGGATTCAGTCTAGAAAAAAGTTATATTCAAATCAATGCAGATAACTGGCTAGCTTTTTCACATTAATTTTGGTTCACTTGATTTTGGTCTAGTTTGAAGGATTTTCAAAGTCAAACTTGAATTTTCGGGGTGCAAAACTTAGGTGTTCATAGTTGGCTGAACTTACCATGAGAGATTTTTGTGATTTTGTGTTCTTGTTATGCAATTAAAAGGCTTAATTATGATATATGATGCAATATGAAGCTATAACGTGTTTAAGATGAATTTTTGGATTTGTTTATGAGATTTCCTAACGAGGCCAAAGCTCCTATGTACCTAATTGAAATTTAATTAAGTAACCGAATGGTAATTAATTAAGAATTAAACTGTAAAATAAATCACGTACTTGAGGACATAGTTGTAAATAGGTAACTTTGCATAATTTGGACCTAAACATGGGCCTATTTGGACAATTTCAAAGACTAAGGACTATGTTTGACTTAAGTTGAGGACTTAATAACAAATTAAAGGACTAATTAAATAAAGTTAAAAAATTGATTGACTATAGGACCTAATTGAAGGACTTAAACAAAAATTTAGGACCTAATTGAATAGTACATGAACTCAAAGGGTTGAAAGGAGCTATTCAATAAATTAAATGAAATAAATGAACTGAATTTGTAAATTAATGAATTTTATGGGTCTTAGGACCTAGTTAAGTCAAACTTGCCTTTTTAAAGTACATTTGACTTATCATGACCTATTATGAGTATTTAAGTGACAAATAAGCTATATTGAATATGAAATTTAAAATTTAGTAAGTATTGAATGATTTATGAATTTTGGGTTTTAAATATCTATGAAAATGCAATTACTTATGAATTATGTGGGAATTGGTTGTAAATGTAATTTAAGGCTCTTAAATTGCTAATTGAGTATGATATGATAATTATAAATGGTTGATGAATGATAATACGGTGAATGTATGACTTTATGAGATTTGATCACTCATAGGAAGTAAAAGTCCCATGAGTGGTGAAGATGTGAATTGTGCCTCTTAAGCTACCTTAAGTATGTTTAGTATGTGATAATATTATAATTGAGTGAAATTATGAGTTGTGGTCACCTATAGGAACTAAAAGTCCAATGAGTGATGATTTTGTGATTTATGCTTTTTATGTCATTTTATGCATGCTAATTATCATTATTCTGAAAATCGGACCGAACCAGCTGGTTCGACCGGTTTAATCGAAAATCAGTCTGTGGTCCGGTCTAGGTTGCATAAAAAAACCTCTGGTAAAAAATGCTGAACTGAACCAGTGAGAACCGGCTAAAAACTAGCTAAAAGCTGGTAAACCGTACCGGTTAAAAATTGGTTCGATTTAAAATCTGGATTTTTTCATAAATGTGGGTTTTTTAAAATTTGAGCTTCTTAAAAATTGGGCCCATTAATTTTTTAGTTTTTGAACCTATTTGTTTCTAAACCCAATGTCCTAATATATTAATTAAAATAAATAAATTGCCTAATTTTAAAGACACATGTGAAAAATAATAATATATTTTATTATAATTAATTAATTTTTTAGTATTAAATTTAGTCATATTTTATTCTTTTTGTCTAAAATTATTCATTAATTTCTTGTTCTTTTTGTAAAAAAGCCAAATTTGAAACTATTTTCTATTCGATATCAAAGTTTTTTTTAACCTATATTTTTAATTTTATTTAATAAACATATCTAAACATATTATATATAAAAATCTGGTTGAACCGTATTGAATCCAGTCGAACCCTCCAGTTCAGTGAACCCCTATTTTCACCGATTCACTGACCAGTCGGGTTCTTAGAACACTACTAATTATGATTAATGAAGTTAAATATGACATTAGAACTATGTGAATGCTTGGTTGTGAATTATAGGAGAAATACTTACGATTATGAGAAAACTTTTGGTTTATGACTTGATTGAGATATGATTCATGATTTGATATTTTGAGTTGATAAATGAATTATAGAGTATATTTAGTCTGCTGATTCATGTGTATGAATAAAAGATGTCGAATTACAATTTTTTTTTTTTTTTTGAAAATGAATTTTGAATTACACTTGATATTAGAGTTTTTATATGAGACTTGAAAAGTTAAAGAATTTAATTGAAGGAATGAAAGTATGGGATTATTCATATGACTTAATTCATGAAAGTTGATTATGAGATTTTGATAATGATAGGAATAATAATTTCATTAAAGAAATGAGTTTAAGACCTTATTTTTTACTTGATTGTATCATTAGTGGTATTGCCATATTTTGCAGACTACTATTCTGGAAATCCGATGTATATGGTTCCAAATCTAGACACGTGGGTGTCTTATATTATGTTTAAGTTGACGAGCTCTCATGTTCATGTTAAGACTTTTGTGTTGGCTCTTAAGCCATATGTATAAGTTTCTCTGTCTACTATTTGATCCTTTTAAGTATTCTAAAAACCTAAATAAGTAAAATAGTTTATGGATAATTTGTTTAAGAAATGCCTTGATTCATAAATTATGTTTGCTTATGTGAATTACCATGAAAGTAGATAAATAAAGAATATGATATCGTTAAATAAAATATGAACTAATACTGTTTACCTGAAAGTATGATTAAATTGAGTAAATAGATTATAATTGTCTTTTTATGACTTTCTTGATGTGTTGTAAGAACTTCTTATTTGGAAAATTATGAATTGTCTTGATTAATCATTAAGACTTAAGCATAATGTTACAGATGTGCATTGTTGTATGATGAGTGCCTCTGTGTTATGAATAAAGACCTATATCATGTTGGTTATTAAGGAATGAGTAAATATTTAAGAATAAGATTTATGTTTAAGAAAATAATAAGATATGTAAAATATGTTTTAAAAACTTGAATTAATATGGCTATGTGAATAGAATGTGAAGATAATTAAATAAAGTATACTTGAAAGTATGATAAAGATGTAGTTGTGTGTGTATATATATTATGATGAATTTGTTATTTGGAAATCATCTTGATATGAGATATGATGTATGACTATCCTTGAATAGTTGGATATTTCCTTAAATGGATTGTATTATTATTTTTGTTGGATGCTTGTATGTAAATCCTTGTTATGCTATTTGGGGATATAAAGCATCACTAAGCATTATTACTTAGTGCATTGATTTTATCACGCGCATGTGGTAGATAGTGGCTGCTGGTTAGAGATTAGAGTGTATGGGATTTTATAATAATTGATATATAAGATTGCAAGATGGATCTTAGATTAAGTTATGATCTTAGTATGTTTAGTTTTTGTGCGAGAATTTGGCATCCGTTGCTTAATCCATTGCGACGGGGTTATGGGTGTTACAAGTATATTATATAGATAATAAGATCTTACATATATATAACGATAAATTTAAAATAACGTTGCTTAGGGTAGGGAGGGCGAGGACGTTTGATTTGGTAAAATTTGAAAAAATTTTAAAATCAAACTAGAAATTATAATTTACAGTTTTTTCAATTGAAATGAAACCATTTAGAGAATGTTTGATTTAGTTGATAGCTATATTGTAGGCATTTGGTAGGAATTTTAATCAACAACTAATGGCTAATAAAAGTCCTAAACAGCTATTGATTCTATCAACTCCATTTTGAAGGTCTTTCGTATCATATCACTTGGTAGCTGATTTCTATTTACATTATATTTAGACTCAGCTAACTTTATAAAAATAATTACTAACAAAATCATTTTTTTTAAATTAGTATTTTTTTAATCATTAATTTCATTAGTCATTTAAAAATAAAAAATTTTGATTATATAAAAAAACTATATATATATATATATATATATATATATATGATCCACCTAAGTGTAATAATATCAATAAGAATTGTCCTATTCAGATATTCACCATCCAGTAAGAATTGCATTCTCTTTGGGATAAGCCTGATGAAATGCCAACAGACGTTTATTATTGGTACTGAATTCTCTTTCGGATAGGCCATTCTCTGATAAAATGTCAACATCTATTATTGAGTTTAGCCGCCGCAGCCGGACCCAATATATATATAAGGATTTAGAGGCTTTTGTGTTTATTTAAATCCGACGTGGGGATCGGATGGTGCCACTCTACATTCAATTCGATCAATTTGTTTGATTAAAAGTTAATGTTTAGTCAGTTAAAAGTTAGACTAAAAATTAATCTAAAAGTTACATTAAAAACTAATCTAATCGAAATAATCAAATTAAACAAATTAAACAACTCCTAAAACTACATTATTTTGATTAAATTGATAATAAAATTAAAAAGTACAAATATTTTTATTTTTATTTTTATTAAACAGTAATTAATAATTTCAGTTAATTATATTTTAATTTTTATTTTAATTAAATAGTAATTAATAATTTCAGTATTTCAATTAAACTCGAATAATTATAAAATTTAGTTATATTTTTTACTCCAGTAAAATTCAATTAATCACCAAGCTCAATTAAATTCAGTCAGTTATATTTCCTTCTAACTTGCATTGAAATTAATTTCACCAAAATAATTCGGTTAAATTCAAATAAAAAATTAATTCGATGAACCAAAATGATTTAGTTAAATTCAAATAAAAAATTAATTCAATTAAAAATGTTACTTACTCAATAAAAAATTGATGGAATGCTCAGCCTATCCTCGACCCCACCTATTAAATAGATATACGGAATTTTATCATTTTCTAGTTTTTTTTATGGATTATAACTGACCATTCACTTTATATCGGCCTTGAATTTGTTAATTTGTTAACTAACCATCTCTTTTACGAAAGAAGAAACTTTGGTTAGATTTGGAACATATTGTCTCACTATAAACAACATGATATAACAAAACTGATGCTCAACTTCATTTACTCATTATGAGTTCAATATGATATAACAAAACCAATGTCAATTTCTATCGCCATGCCACTGCAGCATCATATGACAGAACAAGCTTTCAATATCAATTCACTGTTCTTAGATTCAATTCATAATATATATATCGACCAGAATTAAATTGATGACCAAAAGGAGATTTCCAAGCCATTCCTATTCCAACCGGAACAAACAGAATTACTTTCTAGAAAGTTATCAAAATCGACAACTTCGCTCAGCATTACTGTTTAGCAAGTTATGGAACAAATCATCTAAATGACAAATATAGCTTTAAATAAAAGATTACCAACATGAATTCACATCTCTCAAAATTGAGGTCTTCAACTAAAGCTATGCCCCCAAAAAACATAAAACCAAAAGAGAAAAACAAGTTTCATCACGCAACAAATGTTGATAATCCTTCAAAACTAACTCATGTTTATAGTAAATGTCCAATACATAGCGTAAAATTAAAAAACCTTACTCCCAGTTACCACCAGCATCTCCAACAGCAGCAGTTGCAATTTGAGGTGGGGGTGGTGCAGCATCCCAGTCCCCAGCTGGAGCTAAACAGTAAAAACCATAATCAAGCGATAAAATTGTGAAAAACCAGTTGTTGCATTTGTTATGCTAGTCAGAAGCAATAAACCAGTGGAAATGAAAATGGTATCCATGACAGTTAATAAAGTATCAAAACAAGTTAAAACATAAAGGAAATTGCACGATGAAAAAAAAATGCATATCAAGGTAAATAGTTGATAAATGAAATAAACAACATGGTTACCTTGCTCTGCACTCCAGTTGGCTGCAGGAATAGCTGGAATTGGCGCTTGAGTTGCATCATTGGACCATCCAGCATCAGCACCAGGGGTATTCCAGTTATCAGCACCACCACCAATCGTATAATCAGCACCAGGAAGGCCATATTCAATGGGAGCAACAACGTCCTCCTCTTCCTGTTGCTTAGTTTCCTCAGGTTCCCTGTAGAAAAATAAGTCCACCTGCATAACAGGAAATATGAACATTGATGAAAAGTGGATAATAAAGATCCATTCATATGTTGAATGCTTAATTAGATTTGGATACACCTCAACTGTAGTGAAAGTGGAAAATAAAATAAGGGCAGGCAGAAAATGTGAAGAAATTTACCATGACCTCCCACTTGTGACCAGGAAGAATAGTGCCTCGCATCTGAAGAACCATCCTAGCAAGGAGCCAAAAGAGGCATCCAATGCTGTGCTTCCCCTTGTTATTGGCAGGAATACCAATATCCACATAGCGCATTGGCGAATCAGTGTCGCAGAAAGCAATAGTTGGGATGTTACCAAGGGCTGCTTCCTTAATTGGCTGCAAGATTATTCGTTAATTCATGTCAAGACACTATCGAACCACATACAAATGCAATAAATCAACATAAAACAAACAACAACAAAATTCACCTGGTGATCAGTCCTAGGGTCAGTAAGGATAAGGAGGCGAGGCTCGTTAAAAGAAGTTTGCAGCTGGTTAGTAAATGTACCAGGAGTATGTCTTCCTGCAATGGCATGGGCACCTGTATATTGAGCAAACTTCAGGACAGCTCTCTGCCCATATGGCCTTGCAGATTGGACAATGATGTCCTGAGGATTTTCAATAGCCACAATAACCCTCGCAGCCAACTGAAGCTTCTCCCAGGTCTTACCAAGGTTGATAATGTAAATTCCTAAACAACATTATTTATTTCATTACTCAAACCATGTGCAATTTAAACTTTTAACAGATTAAATAAGTTCTATACTACAAAATCAATCTCCTACAAGCATTTTAAACATCAAAATCAATCTCCTAAGCAAACACTAAGTTTCTGATCAAATGAAAATGGCTTCTTCCTTACGGTGACAATTAGTTTGTTTTTAAAAAATTAGGACATTACACTTGAAACCCATAACAAAGCATATACTTACCGTCGTTGCGGCGCTTGAAAACGTACCGCTCCATCTGGAAATCGCAGTTCTTGGTGCCAAGGTGAACCTCAGCCGCCAACATCATCTGAATGTCGGCCTCCTTTTGGGAGAGTTGCCGTGGTGGAGCTGGTGCTGCTGTGGTGGTCGCCATGGCTGTACCCTCGGTAGAATGAGAGTGCTTGAGGAAAACCCTAGGGCTTTTTCTTCTGTGAAAATAGCAAGAACGGAAATGAGGGCGTAGAGTCAGAAACTTTTGAGTAAAGCTTATAAAGGGAGACCGCGAGACGAGGAACTGAAACCCTAGAACGAAATTGGGATTAGAAGACCAAGTTACCCTTTGTTGCACTAATGTGCCTAATCTTCCAACATGAGCCCAGCCCACAACCATATATATCAGATTGTACAACGAAAATGAAAAATTAAATAAATTTAAAATAAATTTAATAACTCTGCTAAGAACATTGAATTGAGTGCTTGATAAATTTATAATTTTTGTTTTTTTTATGGAAAATCAAGATTTTGAAACCAAAAATTTTATAAAACAATATGTCGACAGTTACAAATTTGTAATGTATTAAAAAAATTGCTATAATTTGAATCGTATTTTAAAAATCAAAAATCAAAAATTGATTTTTATGCACGATATTAAAGTTACCTAAAAATCCTTAATTTGGTGAAATACAAAGTGCTATGTTTATGGATAAGAAAAAAATTATTATTTATAATATATGCCCCAAAAGTTGAATCCTAATCTGTAAGGTATAAAAGCAAATCTAATTAGCAAGTGCACACTAAAGCATAACCTAATGGTAAGTGCATATACGACCAGCAATAAATTCGGATTCGAATATCTCATTCTCCAATACTTAAAAAAAAAAAAAAAGAATTCTAATTAGCAAGTCTCTAATTAACAAAGTACATAAATTTTTGATAATTTTCACTCTACCAACATAAACTCAGACCAAATATGGAAAACACAAAGACTCAACATGCACAGACGATGAAAAAGAAAAGGAGGAAAATTTACCGTATTAAATCTTCAACAATGATCCTTCCGCCTTCCTTAGCCTCTAAGCTCAATTCTTCTGCCTTCCCCAACCTCTAAGCTCGTTCAAAATCGAAATCATTGTTCAATGGGAATCAATATTGAAGGGAAAAAAAAAACAATAGTTTTTGCCATGAAGTGAAGAGAGAGAAAGAATGAAAGTCAAATGGTTTTTTGTCCCTTTTGAATTCAATAATGCTTACTAATGCAAAGCATTTTCGTTTTAATACAGAATGGCATTTTAGTCTTTCATTATGATTTAATGGTAAAAGGGGCTATTTTTGGACAAATGAACCACAATATTTGACAGAGGCAAAACTCAAGGATGAGTTCTTCAAAATGCAAGAACAAAGCAGTTAATTAGGAAAAACCTCAGCATCTCAAAAATTTTTTTCCCAATATTTTTTTTTTTTGTTTTAGAATATATATATATATATATATAAAGCTGAGTTGGCACCCTTTTATCTCAACATTACCTTTTTTTTCCATTTTCACAAACTTTCTGATTTTATTAATCACTTTCAATCATTTATTATCCATTTAATCATTTATTCTTCTCTTTATCACAAATTTAAATTTTTTTTTTTACTTTTTAATTACTATCCATAATATCACTCATCAATTATCACATTCAGTTGCCTCTTTTCTTTCTATCACCGACATTCCTTTTGCATCTTCTTCTTCGTCCAATACTACAATCATCTTTTGAAGAGTCCAACACATCAAGTATTTCATCTCTTTTTCAATTTTTGTAATCTCTTTTTATCGAATATTTCACGATAAGACAATAGTTAGGGTTTTTGATATTAGTGTTCCTATGAAAAATATGATGAAATCTCGATTTAAACTGTTCATCGATGCTATATAAACTGAAAATTTTATATGGAATGAGTCAATTAATTTGCTTATTGCAATTTTGGCAAAGAAATTGAGGTATTCTTAGAATGACCGCAACTATATCATTTAATTTTGAAAAAATAATTATTTAGACCATGAGGTTTGACAAAATTAATCATTTCATCTTATAGTTTGGTAAAATTATTATGACGTCTTTAAGGTTTGCTTCTAATACGATCCTAGCTAATTAACAAGTACTCTTGCAAATCAACAAGGAAAATTTAGCAGAAAGCATGCAATCACGGAAGTACCCGTCAATTCCTTTAACCCCAAGTACTCTTGAAGAGAGAAAAACAAGGAATTTAGAACAAGAATCAGAAACTTACCTTCAAGTACTTTTGAAAACAACTCTGAAATTCTTGGCACAATTAATCTTGTAAAACTCACAAGCCTAATTACTAAGGAAAATATGGTTCTATTCATGCAAAGATGAAGAACACGGTCTGTTCTTGAAGAACAAAGAAAAACGTAAAGTTTTGATTAATTCAATGTTGGCTGCCGTGCAGCTCTTACAATATAATATATATAACCTAGGCTAAACCTGATTTAGCTATCAACTTAAGCTAGTCCAGGCCTAAACCTAATGTGGCCCAAATGGGCTTAATTAAATACAAGCCTAAGCTAACTAATTAAAACAAAGCCTGACTTTAAACATTAACTAATCTTGGGCTGGCCCAACTCTGGAAAATAAACTCAACCAGCCTTACACTAATTAATTAAGTCCACTAAAGAATTTAAACAAAACAGGACAAATGGGCCAGAGGCCCTACACAACCCATACTTAAGCTCATAATAAAATAACATCTTCCTAAATTTGCCTAAGTATAGAATCATGTAAACTTCATCAACAGGCAGCCTCTTTGCATGCCTCAAGCACCATAACAAGCTTTGGTGCTTCTTCAAGTTCAATCTCACATCTTGCATAATTATGATCTTGAAGCTCCAATGTAATTTGTTCTTGAGTAAATGCATTCAAGGCTGCTTGCAGCTTCATTGCACGAGCTCTTGTGATTGGCCCGTTAGGTAGAGCTAAGGGATCCTTCATCTTGCTCCCTTGATCCGTATCAGCTTCTGTCTGATTATATAGTTGTTCTGTACAAAAAATGTTAATGATCCTGTTAGTTTGTTATAAAAAGACTAAAATACCCATGTTTTAGGCCCACTTCCATCTTTAATTTCTTTTTTTTTTTTTTCATTTTTGGGTCCATATCCATAGTAATTTGTAGAAAGAAATCCCTTTTTTTCATTTTGTTTCATTTTTGGCCACACCCATAGTATAACACGAATAACAACCTTATCATTGCTCTTTGGTAGCCCAACTTCCTCAAACCCCTCGCAAATCCAAACATGCCCTTTTCTCTTCTCTAGCTCTTTGGTGTAACCCAACAACCAGAATAACTTTGGTGTGCTAATATGGAGATTTGAGAGGGGCTCTGACGCGGAACCCTATGGAAATAAATTCCATGAACTCTATGACAAGTTTTGGAAGAGATCAAAGATCAAACTAAACCCCCCTCTATGGCACCCAAAGCTTAAAGAAGCAAGAACACCAATAACAGAGTAAAAGAATAAGATAAACGCCACAAAAGAATTGATAAGTTTACCTTGATTCTTGATGCAATTAGAAGAATGCAATCTCACACTCTCTCCAAAGCAAGGGACACGCCTAAGCATGAAAGAAGAAGTTCTATTTCATTGATTGAATAATGTATAATTACAATATAGCAAGCTATTTATACTAATTCTAAGAGGTCCAGATCCTTAAAGGATTTAGATTAGTTAGTCTAAATCAGCTAAGGATAAGGATTAGCATATCTAAACCAACTAAGGAGTTGACTAACAAATCATAACAATTTAAGGATTTGGATATCTAATCCAAATCTACTAAAGATTGACCAAATCTAAACAAATCTAGGATATGGAATAATTAATCCAAACCAAATCTAGGATAAAGAATAATTAATCCAAACCAACTAAGGATAAGGACTAACTAATCCAAACAAACTAAGGATAAGGAATAATTAATCCAAACCAACTAAGGATAAGGAATAATTAATCCAAACCAACTAAGGATAAAAATAAAAGGGTGGCCCAATTTATTGTGGCCCAACCCATTAACAACATTACAACTCAAAACTAACAAAAATGGGCTAACTTATTACGCCAAAGTTAGGCTCTAGTATGGCCAGGGCATGCCATATGCGGGAATTTCAGATTCCATCTCAACATGTGGTTCCATTAATGTGAGAAACTTAGGTGTTCTCCATGCTTCCTTGAGATCTATGGTTGAGTAGTGGCGATTCCGTATCATTCCCCCTTTCCTCGAAAAGATTCGTCCTCGAATCTTAATTAGAAGTTGAGGTATCCATGCTCTCTTGATCTCCATGGTTGCTCCATATTTCTTTGCATGACTTCTTGTAATTGATCCACTAGGTAGCACTAATGGATTTTTCATGTTGTTCTCCTTGCTCCCTTGAGTTCCATGGATGAGTGATGGCGGATTCATATCATTCTCCCTTTCCTCGAAAAGATTTGTCCTCAAATCTGCATCCATGTCAAAAGGAGACAAATCACTAACATTGAAAGTAATGGAAACATCATACTCACCTGGTAAGCCTATCTTGTAGGTGTTGTCATCAATGTGCTCCACGACTTGGAATGGTCCATCTCCACATTCATCAAGCTTAATCTTTCCTCGGTTGGAAAACTTTTCCTTGCGAAAATGTACCCAAACCCAATCTCCAGGTTTAAACACATCATGCCTTCTTCTCTTGTTGGCACGTTTGGCATAGCCTTTGTTCTTCATGTTCATATGAACCCTAGCCTTAGCGTGCATCTCCTTCACCAATGTAGGCTTCTTCTTACCATTAGGGAATCCCTGCAACAAAGAAACATAACTAGAAGGTAGAGAAGAAGTGTCAATGTTAGTCAAATTACGCAAAAACTCCTTAAACCGAATCATTAGGACTGGTCTACCTTTACTCACACTGTTTTGGATCTCTCTCTTTCTCACATACATAATTTGTTTCTCTTTTTCACTCACAATTGAGCCATTAATTTGTTTTGTTATTTTTGTGGCCTCTTTCCCTTCCTCCTTACTCTTTTCACTCTTTTGTTCTCTCAATCTTGAAGTTTCACTCTCTAATGCGCCATCATTTTGTTTTGTTTGTTCTGTGGCTTCTTCCTCCTCTTTTTCTTCACCCTTTTCACACTTTGGTTCTTTTGAAATCTCATTCTCATTTTTCCTCAAGGCCGAAACCTCTCTTTCTCTCTCAATTATCTTCCTTTGATCTTCATATACTTCTTGAGGTGATAATGGATCAAGAACCATCTTTTTATCCTCAATTGAAGATTGGCAATCCTCTTCTGGAAACACATCTTTAAATTCTTGCAAAGGATCAACAAACACAGTTGGCAAAGATGGGTTAGGATCATTGATGGTTAAACAAACTTCTTTGCACAAAGGTACAATTATAGGTTGAATTTGTCTTTCCTTTTCTTCTCCCTCTTTCTTTTTATTTTTACTCAGTATATTTTCACTCATTTTATTTTTACACTCTTTTTCTTTATTGACAATCTCAAAACTCATCTTTTGATTTCCATATTGGTCTTCACACGCTTCTTTTGAGGAACACGATCTTGGGCCAGTTATCCATCCATCCTTTGTGAATGAATACCTATTGAGGTAATCCACATTTTTCCTTCCTTGCACCCTTCCTGACTTATTGTTCAAATCCCTAAAGTAATGAGTAGGGACAAATTTTTGGTGCATCAACTCCTTCATGATCTCCTATGGTGGTACAGGTTGCATTCCTTTTCTTTTTCTGTTTAATAGCAATTGTTCCCACCAAAACATAGCATAACCCTTGAATTTGATAGCTGCAAGGTGAGATTTCTTTTCTTGAGAATAATTATGGCATTCAAAGATTTGTTCTACCTTTCTTTCCCATTCAAGGTATTCTTCAGCGTTGTTGTTACCATAAAATTCTGGAATCTTCATCTTGATGGATTCAAAGTGCCTATCAACCTTACCAACATCAGTGTTTCTAGCCTCCTCTTCATTATGGGCTTGAAATCTAGGAGTACGTGGATGAGCTCTTGTTGCATTAGAGCTTCGGGCTGCTTTTATTTCTTGCAATTCTCCCCTCATGTCTTGGACAAGATTATATACAAACTCAATCTTCCCAAGTTTTTAAGTTCTTACCCACAATGGCAAGAAGCAATGTTCCTAAAGTTCTATTCACAACTTCAGTTTGTCCATCTGTTTGTTGATGACAAGTTGTAGAATAAAGCAATTTAGTTCCAAGCTTTCCCCACAAAACTCTCCAAAAGTGTGAAAGGAACTTTGCATCCCTATCAGAAACTATAGTTCTTGGTATCCCATGTAACCTTACCACTTCTCTAAAGAATAGATCAGCAACATTATTGGCATCATCAGTTTTATGACAAGGAATAAAATGAGCCATTTTGCTAAATCTATCAACAACAACAAATATGCTATCTTTACCACGCTTAGTCCTAGGTAATCTAAGTACAAAGTCCATAGATATATCAATCCAAGGAGAACTAGGAACGGGTAAAGGCATGTATAATCCATGAGGCATAGACTTAGATTTGGCCTGTTTACAAGCAATACAAGAGTTACAAACTCTTTCTACATCTTTAATCATATGAGGCCAATAAAAGTGTTCATTCAACATATCATAAGTCTTATGTACCCCAAAGTGTCCCATCAATCCCCCACTATGAGATTCAAGCACAAGCAATTCACGCATAGAACATTTAGGCACATAAAGTTTGCTGCCCTTAAACAAATATCCATCATGTCTATAGAATTTATCAAATGCTCCATGCTCACATGCCACATATATGTTGCCAAAGTCAGAATCATTGTCATATAAGTCTTTAACATACTCAAATCCAAGCAATTTAGAACTAAGAGTAGTAATTAGAGTATATCTTCTTGATAATGCATCAGCAACAATATTATCTTTTCCATGCTTGTATTTAATTACATATGGAAATTGTTCAATAAATTCAACCCACTTACCATGCCTTTTATTAAGCTTACCTTGACCCTTCAAGTGTTTTAGGGCCTCATGGTCTGTATGTATGACAAACTCCTTAGGTAGTAAGTAGTGTTGCCAAACATTCAAAGTTCTTACCAAGGCATACAACTCTTTGTCATAGGTTGAATAGTTGAGTTGTGCACCATTCAGTTTCTCACTAAAGTAGGCAATTGGTTTCTTTTCTTCCATTAGGACAGCCCCAATTCCCAATCCATAAGCATCACACTCAATCTCAAAAGTATTTTCAAAGTTAGGTAAAGAAAGTATAGGTGCAGAAGTTAACTTCCCTTTAAGCGTGTCAAACGCCTTTTGTTGCTTTTCTTCCCACTTGAACCCAACTTCCTTTTTGATTATTTCTGTTAGTGGTGCTGCAATTGAAGAGAAATCTTTAACAAACCTTTTATAAAAACTTGCCAACCCATGAAAACTCCTAACTTCAGAAACTGATTTGGGGGTTGGCCACTCTTTGATAGCTTTTACTTTCTCCTCATCTACTTCAATACCCTGTGCACTCACAATAAAACCAAGAAATACAAGTCTATCTATACAAAATGTGCATTTGTTAAGTTTAGCATACAACTTTTCAGATCTCAATTCTTGTAATACTATCCTAACATGCTCAATATGATCATTAAGAGACTTGCTATAGATGAGTATATCGTCAAAGTATACAACCACAAACTTTCCTAAGAAGGCACGCAATACATGGTTCATGAGCCTCATAAAAGTACTAGGTGCATTAGATAGTCCAAAAGGCATAACTAACCATTCATACAAGCCATACTTAGTTTTAAAAGCAGTTTTCCATTCATCACCTGGTTGCATTCTAATTTGATGGTAACCACTCATTAAATCAATTTTAGTAAAGTAAGTTGCCCCATGCAAAACTGACGCGGAACCCTATGGAAATAAATTCCATGAACTCTATAACAAGTTTTGGAAGAGATCCAAGATCAAACTAAACCCCCCTCTATGGCACCCAAAGCTTAAAGAAGCAAGAACATCAATAATAGAGTAAAAGAATAAGATAAACGCCACAAAAGAATTGATAAGTTTACCTTGATTCTTGATGCAATTAGAAGAATGCAATCTCACACTCTCTCTAAAGCAAGGAACACGCCTAAGCATGAAGTTGAAGAAATTCTATTTCATTGAATAATTGTTGTTTTATAATTACAAAATAACAAGCTATTTATACTAATTTAAGAGGTCCAGATCCTTAAAGGATTTAGAGTTAGCTAAGGAGTAGGATTTAGCAAATCTAAACCAACTAAGGATAAGACTAACAAAATCATAACAACTTAAGGATTTGGATATCTAATCCAAATCTACTAAAGATTGACTAAATCTAAACAAAATAAGGCTAAAATAATTAATGGTGGCCGAATTATGGAAGACCCAACCCATTAACATAGCAAAAAATCAAAATAAACTAACTAGCTTAATGAGAGGCAGTCGCTTGCACGGCCTGGGGCGTGCCAATTGGCACAGGCGTGCTTCAATGGTAAGGCTTCCTTCACGAGAGGCAGAGGCTTGCACAGTCTGGGGCGTGCCAGATGGCACGGGCGTGCGCGCATGTATGAGTTTCTGACGCGGAACCCAATGGAAATAAATTCCATGAACTCTATGACAAGTTTTGGAAGAGATCAAAGATCTAAATAAACTCCCCCTCTATGGCACCCAAAGCTTAAAGAAGCAAGAACACCAATAATAGAGTAAAAGAATAAGATAAACGCCACAAAGAATTGATAAGTTTACCTTGATTCTTGATGCAATTAGAAGAATGCAATCTCACACCCTCTAAAAACATGAACACGCCAAAGGCATGAAAGGAATTCTCTCTTGATTGATTTATTGATTGAATAATAATGTGAATAATTACAAAATAACAAGCTATTTATACTAATCTAAGAGGTCCAGATCCTTAAAGGATTTAAAGTTAGCTAAGGAGTAGGATTTAGCAAATCTAAACCAACTAAGGATATGACTAGCAAATCTAAACAACTTAAGGATTTGGTTAACTAATCCAAATCAACTAAAGATTAGCTAAATCTAAATAAATCTAGAATAAGGAATAATTAATCCAAACCAACTAAGGATAAGGAGTAATTAATCCAAACCAACTAAGGATAAGGAATAATTAATCCAAACCAACTAAGGATAAGGACTAACTAATCCAAACCAACTAAGGATAAAAATAAAAGGGTGGCCCAATTTACTGTGGCCCAACCCATTAACAACATTACAGCTCAAAACTAACAAAAATGGGCTAACTTATTACGCCAAAGTTAGGCTCTAGTATGGCCAGGGCATGCCATATGCTGGAATTTCATATTCCATCTCAACATGTGCTTCCATCAATGTGAGAAACTTAGGTGTTCTCCATGCTTCCTTGAGCTCTATGGTTGAGTGGTAGCGAATTCGTATCATTCCCCCTTTCCTCGAAAAGATTCGTCCTCGAATCTTAGTTAGAAGTTGAGGTACCCATGCTCCCTTGAGCTCCATGGTTGAGTGGTAGCGAATCCGTATCATTCCTTCTTTCCTCGAAAAGATTTGTCCTCGAATCTTAGTTAAAAGTTGAGGTACCTTTCTGCTTGCCAGAATCCGACCACTTCTTGGAATCCATGCCTTTTCCTGTACTCTTCTTCTCCTTTTTAGACCATATTGAACTCCATTGGTTGCTAGAACTTGAACATGCCTTTGCAACTCCTTTGTCTCCATTGGATTGCTTCTATAGACTGGTCTATTTGGAATGGTGGAGGCAGGAATGAAGTCAATTTGATGTTCTATTCCTCTTAAAGGTGGTGAATCACCAGGTAACTCATTAGGAACGACATCAAAAAATTCCATTGGGCCATTAATTTGTTTTGTATCTTTTGTGGCCTCTTTCTCCTCTTTTTCTTCACTCTTTTCACACTTTGGTTCTCTTAAACTTAAAGCCTCGCTCCCATTTTCTCTCAAAGTTGAGGTCACTTTTTCAGGTAGCTTCTTTTGTTCATCATATACTTCAAATTCTTGCAAAGGATCAACAAACACACTTGGCAAAGATGGATTAGGATCATTGATGGTCAAACAAACTTCTTTGCTCAAAGGTACAAATATAGATTGAATTTGTTTTTCCTTTTCTTCTCCCTCTTTCTTTTTATCGACAGCTTCAAAACTCATCTCTTGATTTCTACATTGGTCTTCATACACTTCTTTTGAGGAGAATGATCTTGGACCAGTCATCCACCCATCCTTTGTGAATGAATACCTATTGAGGTAATCCACATTTTTCCTTCCTTGCACCCTTCCTGACTTATTGTTCAAATTCCTAAAGTAATGATTAGGATTATCGACCTCCTCATCTTCAAGAGTTTGAAATCTAGTCGATGTAGTACTAGGACGAGCTCTTGTTGTATTAGAGCGTCGGGCGGCTTTAATCTCCTTCAAATCCTTTCTCATATCTTGGAGGAAACTATTGTAGCTTCTAAACTGTTCTTGGATCGACTCCATTACAAGTTTTAATTGGGATTCCTCTATTTGACTTTCATCCCCACTATTATCTCCAAACTTGCCTGTACCCATGGTTAGTATTTAAAATCGAAAACACGAAAAGATTTGAGTTAATAGTAAAGCACTCCCTCACGTGTTTACACTCCTTAATCACTTCCTTGCAATTCCTCTAATTGTACTTCAGAATCTTAAGTCAACCAACCAACTCAAAAGCACGTTTAGAAACAAGGAATAAACCTTAACAATAAAAGTAAGCACAAACTCTAGAAAGAAGACTCAAAACGAGATGGATAGCAGCACAAGAACAAATCAATGCACTACTTAATTATCAATTAGAGTGTAGTAAACAAGCAAACACACCCTAATAATGTAATAGAAGCAAAAGAAAGCTCAAACGAGAATAAAGAAACTAGAATTTAAAAGACAATTTCTGGATATAATGTATGAATTTAGTTTACTAGAAAGCAAATCAAATATGGAACTAATGAATTCTACCCAAAACAAAGCAAGCAATCAAAGAAAAATCCACAAATAAAAGATTTTTTTTTTTATAAGGTCAGAGCCTAGCACGGACGTGCTAATTGTGAAGCACGGGTGTGCTGACTTATATCCTCTTTTATCCTATCAATATAACCCAATTTAGTTAGGATTAGATTTTGACAAGGATTATAGTGGATAAGCTTAATCTAAAAAGATATGGATAACTAATTCTTATTACCTTATCCACAAAGTAGTTAATATTGGATTTTATCAAAGATATAGTGGATAAACTTAATCTCCACAAAATAAGGTCAAATCCCTAAGATTTAGGAACAAAATCCCTATGAATTAGGAACAAAATCCACATAATAACTCAAGCTTCAATGGTGGACGAATTTGATTGGATTTTATCAAAGATTATAGTGGATAAACTTAATCTCCACAAAATAAGGTAAAATCCCTAAGATTTAAGAAAAAAATCCCTATGAATTAGGAACAAAATCCACACAATAATTCAAGCTTCAATGTTGGACGAATTTGATTAGATTTTATCAAAGATTACAGTGGATAAACTTAATCTCCACAAAATAAGGCCAAATCCCTAAGGATTAGGAACAAATCCCAAAAATAAGGTAAAATCCCTAAGAATTAGGAACAAATCCCTATAATTTAGGAAAAATCCCTATGAATTAGGAACAAAGTCCACACAACACAACAATCTTTTAATGGTGGACGAATTTTTTTTTTTTTTACTCCTTTTTTTTTTTTTTTTTTTTTTTTTTGCAAATCTAATCAACAGGATCTAAGATAACAACTTCTAGACCTGAACAAGAACGAAATTAATAAATTTAATTGAAGAAAATTCGAAATTAAACTAAGCAAAACAAGAAAACAAACACAAGAACAAGAAAAAACAAGAAAACAATAATCACAAACCCTGGAACTAAGATAAATAAGAATTTACCTTAATCTTTGGCTCTGATACCAAACTGACGCGGAACCCAATGGAAATAAATTCCATGAACTCTATGACAAGTTTTGGAAGAGATCAAAGATCTAAATAAACTCCCCCTCTATGGCACCCAAAGCTTAAAGAAGCAAGAACACCAATAATAGAGTAAAAGAATAAGATAAACGCCATAAAGAATTGATAAGTTTACCTTGATTCTTGATGCAATTAGAAGAATGCAATCTCACACCCTCTAAAAACATGAACACGCCAAAGGCATGAAAGGAATTCTCTCTTGATTGATTTATTGATTGAATAATAATGTGAATAATTACAAAATAACAAGCTATTTATACTAATCTAAGAGGTCCAGATCCTTAAAGGATTTAAAGTTAGCTAAGGAGTAGGATTTAGCAAATCTAAACCAACTAAGGATATGACTAGCAAATCTAAACAACTTAAGGATTTGGTTAACTAATCCAAATCAACTAAAGATTAGCTAAATCTAAATAAATCTAGAATAAGGAATAATTAATCCAAACCAACTAAGGATAAGGAGTAATTAATCCAAACCAACTAAGGATAAGGAGTAATTAATCCAAACCAACTAAGGATAAGGAATAATTAATCCAAACCAACTAAGGATAAGGACTAACTAATCCAAACCAACTAAGGATAAAAATAAAAGGGTGGCCCAATTTACTGTGGCCCAACCTATTAACAACATTACAGCTCAAAACTAACAAAAATGGGCTAACTTATTACGCCAAAGTTAGGCTCTAGTATGGCCAGGGCATGCCATATGCTGGAATTTCATATTCCATCTCAACATGTGCTTCCATCAATGTGAGAAACTTAGGTGTTCTCCATGCTTCCTTGAGCTCTATGGTTGAGTGGTAGCGAATTCGTATCAGTTTCCCTCGCGAGAGGCAAAAGAGTGCACGGTCTGGGGCGTGCTAGTTGGCACGGGCGTGCTTCAAGTCAAGTGTTGTTCCTTGAGAGGCAGAAGCTTGCACGGCCTGGGGCGTGCCACCTTGCACGGGCGTGCTAACCAAGCTTGGTCTAGGCATGTCATGTGTTGGAAATTCAGGTTCCAACTCAACATGTGCTTCCATTAATGTGAGAAACTTAGGTGTTCCTTCAAGTTCTTCATAGCACTTGTTGAAGGCAAGGTCATGAAGCTCTTGTGTGATTTGTTCTTGAATGTATAAGGACATGGTTGCTCCATACTTCTTTGCATGGCTCTTTGTAATTGGTCCACTAGGAAGTACTAATGGATTGCCATTATTGTGGCCCTTGTTCCCTTGAGCTCCATAGGTGGCTGGTTGACGCGGAACCCAATGAAAATAAATTTCATGAACTCTATGACAAGTTTTGGAAGAGATCAAAGATCTAGAAAAAACTCCCCTCTATGGCACCCAAAGCTTAAAGAAGCAAGAACACCAATAATAGAGTAAAAGAATAAGATAAACGCCACAAAGAATTGATAAGTTTACCTTGATTCTTGATGCAATTAGAAGAATGCAATCTCACACTCTCTAAAAACATGAACACGCCTAAGCATGAAGAAGTAGTCTTTAATTCATTGAATAATTGTTTTTTTATAATTACAAAATAACAAGCTATTTATACTAGTCTAAAAGGTCCAGATCCTTAAAGGATTTAGAGTTAGCTAAGGAGTAGGATTTAGCAAATCTAAACCAACTAAGGATAAGACTAACAAAATCATAACAACTTAAGGATTTGGATGTCTAATCCAAATCTACTAAAGATTGACTAAATCTAAACAAAATAAGGCTAATTATTCAAGGGTGGCCGAAATATTGGAGGCCCAACCCATTAACAAAGCAAAAACTCAAAATAAGCTAACTAACTTAATGAGAGGCAGTGACAAGCACGGCCTGGGTGTGCTATTTGGCACGGGCGTGCTTCAATGTAGGAGTTCCCTCTTGAGAGTCAGAGGGAAGCACGGCCAGGGTGTGCTATTTAGCACGGGGGTGCTTCAGAGTCAGACGAGGGCACGGCCTGGGGTGTGCCATCTAGCACGGGCGTGCTAACCAATTCATGTTCCCACTCAACATGTGCTTCTATTAATGTGAGAAACTTAGGTGTTCCTTCAAGTTCTTCATAGCACTTGTTGAAAGCAAGGTCATGGAGCTCTTTTGTAACTTGTTCTTGTATGTGTAAGGACATGGTTGCTCCATACTTCTTTGCACGGCTCCTTGTAATTGGTCCACTAGGAAGTGCTAATGGATTGCCATTGTTGTGGTTCTTGTTCCCTTGAGCCCCATAGGTGGTTGGTGGTAGTGGATCCGTATCATCCCCCTCTTCTTTAAAAAGATTTGTCCTCAAATCTGCATCCATGTCAAAGGGAGACAAATCACTAACATTAAAAGTTGCAGAAACACCATACTCACCTGGCAAGTCTATCTTGTAGGCATTGTCATTGATGCGCTCTAAGACTTGGAATGGACCATCTCCACGTGCATCTAGCTTACTCTTCCTTTGGTTGGGAAATCTTTCCTTGCGAAAGTGTACCCAAACCCAATCACCTGGCATAAGCACCAACTTCTTTTTGCCCTTGTTTGCTCTTTCAGCATATTGCTTGTTCCTCTTTTCTATGTTGGCTCTAGCCTTCTCATGTAAAGATTTCACCAATTCTGCCTTTTTATCACCATCTAAATTAGAAAGTTCATTCAAAGGTAAAGGAACAAGATCTAATACAGTTAGTGGATTAAAGCCATAAACAAGTTCAAATGGACTAAAACCTGAGGTAGAATGTATGCTACGATTATATGCAAACTCAATGAATGGCAAACAATCTTCCCAAGTTTTTAAGTTCTTGCCCACAATGGCACGAAGCAATGTTCCTAAAGTCCTATTCACAACTTCAGTTTGTCCATCTGTTTGTGGATGACAAGTTGTAGAATAAAGCAATTTAGTTCCAAGCTTACCCCACAAAACTCTCCAAAAATGTGAAAGGAACTTTGCATCCCTATCTGAAACTATAGTTCTTGGTACCCCATGTAATCTTACTACTTCTCTAAAGAATATATTAGCAACATTATTGGCATCATCAGTTTTATGACAAGGAATAAAATGAGCCATCTTGCTAAACCTATCAACAACAACAAATATGCTATCTTTACCACGCTTAGTCCTAGGTAATCCAAGTACAAAGTCCATAGATATATCAATCCAAGGAGAACTAGGAACAGGTAAAGGCATGTATAATCCATGAGGCATAGACTTAGATTTGGCCTGTTTACAAGCAATACAAGAATTACAAACTCTTTCTACATCTTTAATCATATGACGCCAATAAAAGTGTTCATTCAACATATCATAAGTCTTATGCATTCCAAAATGCCCCATCAATCCCCCACTATGAGATTCAAGCACAAGCAATTCACGCATAGAACACTTAGGCACACAAAGTTTGCCACCCTTAAACAAATATCCATCATGTCTATAGAACTTATCAAATGCTCCATGCTCACATGCTACATATATGTTGCTAAAGTCAGAATCATTCGCATATAAGTCTTTAACATACTCAAATCCAAGTAATTTAGAACTAAGTGCCGTAATTAGAGTATATCTCCTTGACAATGCATCAGCAACAACATTATCTTTTCCATGCTTGTATTTAATCACATATGGAAATTGTTCAATAAATTCAACCCACTTACCATGCCTTTTATTAAGCTTACCTTGACCCTTCAAGTGTTTTAGGGCCTCATGGTCTGTATGGATGACAAACTCCTTCGGTAGTAAGTAGTGTTGCCAAACATGTAGAGTTCTTACCAAGGCATACAACTCTTTATCATAGGTTGAATAGTTGAGTTGTGCTCCATTCAACTTCTCACTAAAGTAGGCAATTGGCTTCTTTTCTTGCATTAGGACAGCCCCAATTCCCACTCCAGAAGCATCACACTCAATCTCAAAAGTATTCTCAAAATTAGGCAAAGAAAGTATAGGTGCAGAAGTTAACTCCCCTTTAAGCGTGTCAAACGCCTTTTGTTGCTCTTCTTCCCACTTGAACCCAACTTCCTTTTTGATAATTTCTGTTAGTGGTGCTGCAATTGAAGAGAAATCTTTAACAAACCTTCTATAGAAGCTTGCTAACCCATGAAAACTCCTAACTTCAGAAACTGATTTGGGAGTTGGCCATTCTTTGATAGCTTTCACTTTCTCCTCATCTACTTCAATACCCTGTGCACTCACAATAAAACCAAGAAACACAAGTCTATCTATACAAAATGTGCATTTGTTAAGTTTAGCATACAACTTTTCTGTCCTCAAAGTTTGTAACACTATCCTAACATGCTCAATATGATCATCAAGAGACTTGCTATAGATGAGTATATCATCAAAGTATACAACCACAAATTTTCCCAAGAAGGCACGCAATACATGGTTCATAAGCCTCATAAAAGTACTAGGTGCATTAGATAGTCCAAAAGGCATAACTAACCATTCATACAAACCATACTTAGTTTTAAAAGCAGTTTTCCATTCATCACCTGGTTGCATTCTAATTTGATGGTAACCACTCATTAAATCAATTTTAGTAAAGTAAGTTGCCCCATGCAATTCATCCAACATATCATCAAGTCTAGGGATAGGGTGTCTATACTTTACTGTAATTTTGTTGACCGCTCTACAATCAACACACATGCGCCATGTTCCATCCTTTTTAGGGACTAGAAGCACGGGAACGGCACACGGGCTCATGCTTTCTCTTACCAAACCTTTTTCCATAAGTTCATCAACTTGCCTTTGCAACTCCTTTGTCTCCATTGGATTACTTCTATAGGCAGGCCTATTTGGAATGGTGGATCCAGGAATGAAGTCAATTTGATGTTCTATTCCTCTCAAAGGTGGTAAACCACTTGGTAATTCACTAGGAAAGACATCATCAAATTCCTGCAACATAGAAACAAACATAGAAGGCAAACTTTCAAGGTCAGTGTTAGTTTCAGCAAATAAAACCTCTTTGTACCTTAGAAGCAATATGGGCTTCTCCAAGGCAATAGCACACTTAACCTCTCTAATTCTTGCATAAAAAGTCTGTTTCTTTTTCTCCTCTCTTTCTTTTTCTCTCACAATTGGGCCATTAATTTGTCTTGTTATTTTTGTGGCCTCTTTTCCCTCATCCTTACTCTTTTCTCTCTTTTGTTCTCTCAATCTCAGATTCTCACTCTCATGTTTTCTTAAGGCTGAAACCTCTCTCTCTCTCTCAAGTATCTTTCTTTGGTCTTCATAAACCTCTTGAGGTGATAAAGGTACAAGAACCACCTTTTTCCCCTTATGAATCAATGAGTATCGATTGTGGAATCCATCATGATGTGCTCTTCTATCATATTGCCATGGTCTTCCCAACAATAGATGTCCAGCTTGCATAGGTACTATATCACACAAGATTTCATCTTCATACCATCCAATAGAAAATGGCACAAGTACCTGTTTGGTTACTTTCACTTCCCCACAATCATTCAACCATTGCAATTTATAAGGTTTAGGATGCTTGAGACAAGTTAAGTTCAGTTTGTTTACCATGTTTACACTAGCAACATTAGTGCAACTACCCCCATCAATGATAAGAGTACACACCTTTCCACTAATCAAGCATCTAGTGTGAAATATATTCTCACGTTGCTCAAGGCTTTCTTCCTTTACATGCATGTTCAAAGCACGTCTAGCAACCAAAGCTTCCCCATGTTCAGGAAGTATTAAATTTTCTGAATCATCATTATCATTATCTAAATTAGGCATATCATCATAATCACTACATTCAGATTCAGAACTAATATTCCCATCATCTTTAGCAATCATAACCCTTTTATTAGGACATTGAGATGCATAATGTCCTTTCCCCAAACATTTAAAACATTTAATTTCTCTAGAAGGGGTTATAGAGTTAGAGGTACCTTTGTTGCTTTTGAATGGAGTTTGGACAGCTTCTTTACCTTTTGAAGTTGAATCTGTCCTTTGAGAATTAGAACCTCTAAATTCCTTCTTCTCACCTTCTTTAGGCCATTTAGATCCCCATGTGTTGTTGGAAAACTTATTGGTGGATCTCCCCCTTTTCTGTCTTTCAAGTTTCATGGCCATATCTATCATATCCTCCAAGGTATCATACCTATACATCTCTAAGGCATCTGCAATATCTTTATTTAGACCTCCAAGGAAACGTGACATGGTGATTAGCTCATCTTCTTCAATCTTGGCTCTTGCCATGCAAATCTCCATCTCCTTGTAGTATTCTTCCACACTCCTTCCTCCTTGCACCATTCTAGCTAATTTATTGTGTAAATCCCTAAAGTAATGAGTAGGGACAAATTTTTGGTGCATTAGTTCTTTCATGAGCTCCCATGGTGGTACGGGTCGTAATCCCCTCCTTCTTCTTTTCAATAGCAATTGTTCCCACCAAAACATAGCATACCCTTTGAATTCAACAGCTGCAAGATGAGATTTCTTTTCTTGAGAATAGTTATGGCATTCAAAGATTTGTTCGACCTTCATTTCCCATTCAAGGTACTCTTCAGCATTGTTGTTGCCTTTGAATTCTGGAATCCTCATCTTAATTGATCCCAAGTCTCCATCAAGTTTATTTGGATTGGTCTCCTCACTCTCTTCAACATCATGGTCTTGAAATCTAGTTTGTGGACGAGTTCTAGTTGTATTAGAGCTTTGTGAAGCTTTTATCTCTTGCAACTCTTCCCTCATGTCTTGGACAAGATTATTGAAGGTTCTAAACTGTCCTTGAATTGCTTCCATGAAGAGTTTTAATTGAGGATCTTTAATTGGAATTCCATCATTACCATCTCCAGATTTGCCTATACTCATGGTTAGTATTCAAAAGAAAACACAAAAGATTTAGGGTTATTGATAAATCACTCCCTCACGTGTTTACACTCTTGAATCACTCCTTGCAATTCTTCCAATTGAAATTCAGAATCTTAGTTCAACCAATCAACTCAAAGATCACGTTTAGAACAAGGAATAAAACTTAACAATGAAAAGCAAGCACAATTCTAGAAAGGAGACTCAAAACGTTATGGACAGTAGCACAAGAACACAAACAATGCACTACTTTAATGATCAATTAGAGTGTAGTGAACAAGCAAATACACCCTAACAATGTAATAGAAGCAATAGAAAGTTCACACAAAAACAAGAAACTAGAATTTAAAAGACAATATTAGGATATAATGTATGAATTTAGCTTACTACAAAGCAAACCAAATATGGACCTAATTAATTCTACCCAAAACAAAGCAAGTAATCAAAGAAAAACAATGGACAGAATCGGGCACGGGTGTGCTAGAAGAAGCACGGGCGTGCGTGTAATGCCTAGTCTAATAAGTGGAAGTCAGAAAAGTGCACGGTTGTGCTTGAGGTGAAGCACGGGCGTGCTGCCTTGTGTCCCTTTTAATGCAACCCAATTTAAGTAGGATTCTTAGATTTGACAAGGATTGTAGTAGATTTTGCTCAATCTCAAAAAGATATGGTCAACTAATTTTTGTTATCTTATCCACAAGTAGTTAAGATTGGATTTTATCACAAGATTGTAGTGGATAAACTAAATCCCATAAAATATGGTCAAATCCCTTAGGATTAGGAACAATCCCACAATGTATGGTCAAATCTTCTAAGGATTAGGAATAATCCCACAAAATATGGTCAAATCCCACAAAATAAGGTATAATCCCCTTTGGATTAGGATCAAATCTTTTGGTTGCAGGAACAAAATCAAGATCCACACACACAAATTCAATGGTGGACGAAATTTTTCTATACTCTTTTTTTTTTTTTTTTTTAATCAACAAGGTCTAAGATCTAACTTCCAGAATTGAAACAAGAACGAAATTTATGAATTTTAATTGAAGCAAAACGAATTGAAACTAAACAAAAGAAAACAAACACACAAAGAAACAAGATGAAGAAGATAACAAACACAAAAACAAGAAGAACAATAAAACAAATAAACATAAACCCTAGAACTAAGATAAATAAGAATTTACCTTAATCTTTGGCTCTGATACCAAACTGACGCGGAACCCAATGAAAATAAATTTCATGAACTCTATGACAAGTTTTGGAAGAGATCAAAGATCTAGAATAAACTCCCCTCTATGGCACCCAAAGCTTAAAGAAGCAAGAACACCAATAATAGAGTAAAAGAATAAGATAAACGCCACAAAGAATTGATAAGTTTACCTTGATTCTTGATGCAATTAGAAGAATGCAATCTCACACTCTCTAAAAACATGAACACGCCTAAGCATGAAGAAGTAGTCTTTAATTCATTGAATAATTGTTTTTTTATAATTACAAAATAACAAGCTATTTATACTAGTCTAAAAGGTCCAGATCCTTAAAGGATTTAGAGTTAGCTAAGGAGTAGGATTTAGTAAATCTAAACCAACTAAGGATAAGACTAACAAAATCATAACAACTTAAGGATTTGGATGTCTAATCCAAATCTACTAAAGATTGACTAAATCTAAACAAAATAAGGCTAATTATTCAAGGGTGGCCGAAATATTGGAGGCCCAACCCATTAACAAAGCAAAAACTCAAAATAAGCTAACTAACTTAATGAGAGGCAGTGACAAGCACGGCCTGGGTGTGCTATTTGGCACGGGCGTGCTTCAATGTAGGAGTTCCCTCTTGAGAGTCAGAGGGAAGCACGGCCAGGGTGTGCTATTTAGCACGGGGGTGCTTCAGAGTCAGACGAGGGCACGGCCTGGGGTGTGCCATCTAGCACGGGCGTGCTAACCAATTCATGTTCCCACTCAACATGTGCTTCTATTAATGTGAGAAACTTAGGTGTTCCTTCAAGTTCTTCATAGCACTTGTTGAAAGCAAGGTCATGGAGCTCTTTTGTAACTTGTTCTTGTATGTGTAAGGACATGGTTGCTCCATACTTCTTTGCACGGCTCCTTGTAATTGGTCCACTAGGAAGTGCTAATGGATTGCCATTGTTGTGGTTCTTGTTCCCTTGAGCCCCATAGGTGGTTGGTGGTAGTGGATCCGTATCACTGGTGGTAGTGGATCCGTATCATACATTGGTGAAGGAGATGCACGCTAAGGCTAGGGTTCATATGAACATGAAGAACAAAGGCTATGCCAACCGTGCCAACAAGAGAAGAAGGTATGATGTGTTTAAACCTGGAGATTGGGTTTGGGTACATTTTTGCAAGGAAAAGTTTTCTAACCAAGAAAAGATTAAGCTTGATGAACGTGGAGATGGACCATTCCAAGTCGTGGAGCACGTTGATGACAACACCTACAAGATAGGCTTACCAGGTGAGTATGGTGTTTCCATTACTTTCAATGTTAGTGATTTGTCTCCTTTTGACATGGATGCAGATTTGAGGACAAATCTTTTCGAGGAAAGGGGGAATGATACGAATCTGCCATCACTCATCCATGGAACTCAAGGAAGCAAGGAGAACAACATGAAAAATCCATTAGTGCTACCTAGTGGAGCAATTACAAGAAGTCATGCAAAGAAATATGGAGCAACCATGGAGATCAAGAAAGCATGGATACCTCAACTTCTAATTAAGATTCGAGGACGAATCTTTTCGAGGAAAGGGGGAATGATACGGAATCGCTACCACTCAACCATAGATCTCAAGCAAGCATGGAGAACACCTAAGTTTCTCACATTAATGGAAGCACATGTTGAGATGGAATCTGAAATTCCAGCATATGGCATGCCCTGGCCATATTAGAGCCTAACTTTGGCGTAATAAGTTAGCCCATTTTTGTTAGTTTTGAGTTGTAATGTTGTTAATGGGTTGGGCCACCAATAAATTGGGCCACCCTTTTAATTTTTATCCTTAGTTAGTTTGGATTAATTATTCCTTATCCTTAGTTGGTTTGGATTAATTATTCCTTATCCTTAGTTTGTTTGGATTAGTTATTCCTTATCCTTAGTTGGTTTGGATTAATTATTCTTTATCCTTAGTTTGTTTGGATTAGTTAGTCCTTATCCTTAGTTGGTTTGGATTAATTATTCCTTATCCTAGATTTGTTTAGATTTTAGCTAATCTTTAGTTGATTTGGATTAGTTAACCCTTATCCTAGATTTGTTTAGATTTAGCTAATCTTTAGTAGATTTGGATTAGATATCCAAATCCTTAAGTTGTTATGATTTTGTTAGTCATATCCTTAGTTGGTTTAGATTTGCTAAATCCTAATCCTTAGCTAACTCTAAATCCTTTAAGGATCTGGACCTTTTAGATTAGTATAAATAGCTTGTTATTTTGTAATTATTGGACACATTATTCAATCAATAAAAAAAGAGAATTTTCTTCTTCAACTTCATGCTTAGGCGTGTTCTTGCTTTAGAGAGAGTGTGAGATTGTATTCTTCTAATTGCATCAAGAATCAAGGTAAACTTATCAATTCATTGTGGCGTTTATCTTATTCTTTTACTCTATTATTGGTGTTCTTGCTTTTTTAAGCTTTGGGTGCCATAGAGGGGAGTTTATTTAGATCTTGGATCTCTTCCAAAACTTGTCATAGAGTTCATGGAATTTATTTCCATAGGGTTCCGCGTCACCAAGTCTCCATCAATTTTGGTAACATTAGTATCTTCAGTATCTTCATCATCATGGACTTGAAATCTAGCTTGTGGATGAGCTCTTGTTGTATTAGAGCTTTGTGAAGCTTTTATCTCTTGTAATTCCTCCCTTATGTCTTGGAAAAGATTATTGAAAGTTCTAAACTGTCCTTGAATTGCTTCCATGAAAAGTTTCAATTGAGGGTCTTTAATTGGAATTCTATCCCCATCACCATCTCCAGATTTGCCTGAACTCATGGTTAGTATTCAAAGAGAAAAACACAAAAGATTTGAGTTAATGGTAAATCACTCCTTCACGTGTTTGCACTCTTTAATCACTCCTTGCAATTCCTCCAATTGTACTTTAGAATCTTAGGTCAACCAACCAACTCAAAAGCACGTTTAGAAACAAGGAATAAAACTTAACAATGAAAAGCAAGCACAATTCTAGAAAGAAGAAAAAAAAAATGAGATGGATAGTAGCACAAGAATATAAACAATGCACTACTTTAATTATCAATTAGAGTGTAGTAAACAAGCAAACACACCCTAACAATGTAATAGAAGCAATAGAAAGCTCAAACAAAAACAAAGAAACTAGAATTTAAAAGACAATTTCAAGATATAATGTATGAATTTAGCTTACTACAAAGCAAACCAAATATGGACCTAATTAATTCTAACCAAAACAAAGCAAGCAAACAAAGAAAATTCAAAAGAAAATTTTTTTATATACTGTTACAACAAGGTCTCATTGAACCCACTCAATCGCCATGGGCATGTCAAGCATTCTATGTGAATAAACGCACAGAACAGCTTGGAGGAAAAAAGAGACACCAAAGGTACCAGAACTCATTATCTGTGTGAGGGAATAACTCATTGACAGTGGGGAACAGTTTCCAAGGAACAATTTCAGTGAAATCATTGGGATGTGGAAGTACTTGAGGGCGTGCGTGTAATGCTTAGTCCAACAAGTGAAAGTCAGGACCTAGCACGGGTATGCTTGAGGTGAAGCACGGGCGTGCTGAATTATATCGCCCCCTTATCCTTTTCAATGTAACCCAATTTAGGTAGGATTTGGATCTTGACAAAGATTGTAGAAGATATGCTTAATCTCAAAAGATATGGACAACTAATTCTTGTTACAAAGTAGTTAAGTTTGGATTTTATCACAAGATTATAGTAGATAAACTTAATCCCACAAATTAAGGTCAAATCCCTAAGAATTAGGAACTAATCCCACAAAATATGGTCAAATCCCTAAGAATTAGGAACAAATCCCACAAAATATGGTCAAATCCCTAAGAATTAGGAACAAAATCCACACAACAATAAGCTTCTTTAATGGTGGACCAATTTTTACTCTTTTTTTTTTTTTTTTTTTTTTTTTTTTTTTTTTTTGCAAACCTAATCAACAAGATCTAAGATAAAACTTCCAGACTTGAACAAGAACGAAATTGACAAACTTAATTGATGCAAACTCGAAATTAAAACAAAGCAAAACAAGAAAACAAACACAAGAACAAGAAAAACAAGAAAACAAATAATCATAAACCCTAGAACTAAGATAAATAAGAATTTACCTTAATCTTTGGCTCTGACACCAAACTGACGCGGAACCCTACGGAAATTAATTCCAAGAACTCTATGACAAGATTTGGAAGAGATCCAAGATCAAACTAAACTCCCCTCTATGGCACCCAAAGCTTAAAGAAGCAAGAACACCAATAATAGAGCAAAAGAATAAGATAAATGCCACAAAGAATTGCTAAGTTTACCTTGATTCTTGATGTAATAAGAGGAATACTGACAAAGGAACCCAAAGGAAATGAATTCCTAGAACCCCTATTCGAGTGGATCGGATCAAAGATTAAGATGAATCCCCCTCTATGGCACCCCACGTTTATACAGAAACGGAAACACCAATAATCGAGTAAAGAACAAGATAAACCACAATGAGTTGATAAGTTTACCTTAATTCTTGATGCAATTAGAGGATAGCAAATTCTCACAATCACTCTAATTAAGAAGAACATGCAAGAGCATGAACAATTCTGCCTTAGATTCAAATTATCCAAAAAATCCCGTTTTACATCTTAAGGAGGCTATTTATATGCCTCAAACAAACCTAATACTAAAGAAGAGTATCTAACTAGGCTGCCCTAAGGCCAAAACAAATGGGCCTAACTAGTACACAAAAAATAGAATCATTTCCAACCCAAAATAGACAACTTAATATTGGGCAGATTGCATGCATCATAAAATCAGCCCAAAACAACTTAAATAAACACTATGAGCCCATATCCCTTACATATTAATTAGACCAAAACAAGCAACAAGGGATAAGACCACGTCCAAGCCCACATCCCCTACATATTAGCACGTCCAAGCCCACATCCCTTACATATTAGCATGGCTAGGATGTGCTACACCAACAACACATGTCTCCAACATTGTAAGAAGCTTAGGTGTGCCTTCAAGTTCCACATAACACTTGTTAAATGCCACATCATGAAGCTCTTGTGTAATTTGGGCTTGAACATATAAGGATATGGCTGCCCCATATCTCTTTGCTTGACTTCTTGTAATTGGCCCACTAGGAAACACTAATGGATCTCCCATGTTGTTCTCCTTGCTCCTTTGAGCTCCATGGTTGAGTGATGGTGATCCATATCATTCCCCCCTTCCTCGAAAAGATTTGTCCTCAAATCTGCATCCATGTCAAAAGGAGACAAATCACTAACATTGAAAGTGACAGAAATACCATACTCACCTGGCAAGTCAATCTTGTAAGCATTGTCATTGACTTGCTCTAAGACTTGAAATGGACCATCTCCACGTGCATCAAGCTTAGTCTTCCGTTGATTGGGAAATCTCTCCTTTCGAAAGTGTACCCAAACCCAATCTCTAGGCGCAAATACCAGCTTCTTCCTCAATTCGCTCGGTCCGCATACTGTTTGTTCCTCTTTTCTATATTTGCTCTAGCCTTTTCATGTAAAGACTTCACCAATTCTGCCTTTTTAGCACCATCTAAACTAGAAAGCTCATGTAAAGGTAAAGGAACAAGATCCAAAACAGTTAGTGGGTTAAATCCATAAACAAGTTCAAATGGAGTAAAACCTGAAGTAGAATGTATGCTAGGGTTATATGCAAACTCAACGAATGGCAAACAATCTTCCCAAGTTTTTAAATTCTTACCCACAATAGCACGAAGTAAAGTTCCTAAAGTCCTATTCACAACCTCAGTTTGTCCATCTGTTTGTGGATGACATGTAGTAGAATAAAGTAACTTTGTACCAAGCTTACCCCACAAAACCTTCCAAAAATGTGAAAGGAATTTAGCATCCCTATCAGAAACTATAGTCCGTGGCACCCCATGTAACCGTACCACCTCTCTAAAGAATAGATCAGCAACATTAATGGCATCATCAGTTTTATGACAAGGAATGAAATGAGCCATTTTACTGAACCTATCAACAACTACAAAGATGCTGTCTCTACCACGCCTAGTCCTAGGTAAACCAAGTACAAAATCCATAGAAATATCAACCCAAGGTGAACTAGGAACAGGTAAAGGCATATACAATCCATGAGGCATAGACTTAGACTTGGCCTGTTTACAAGCAATACAGGAATCACAAACTTTTGCCACATCCTTACGCATATGAGGCCAATAAAAATGTTCATTCAGCATTTCATAAGTCTTATGTACCCCAAAATGTCCCATCAATCCCCCACAATGAGATTCAAGTACAAGCAAATCACGCATAGAGCATTTTGGTACACAAAGTTTGCAGCCCCTAAACAAATACCCATCATGTCTATAAAATTTATCAAATGCTCCGTGCTCGCATGCCTTATAAACATTGCCAAAGTCAGCATCATTCACATACAAATCCTTAACATACTCAAAACCAAGTAACTTAGAACTAAGAGTAGTAATGAGTAGTACATATCTCCTTGACAATGCATCAGCAACAACATTATCTTTGCCATGCTTGTATTTAATTACATAAGGGAATTGTTCAATAAACTCAACCCACTTACCATGCCTTTTGTTGAGCTTACGTTGACCCTTCAAGTGTTTTAGGGCTTCATGATCAATATGGATGACAAACTCCTTAGGTAGTAAGTAGTGTTGCCAAACATCTAAAGTTCTCACCAAGGCATATAGCTTTTTATCATAAGTTGAGTAATTGAGTTGAGCTCCATTCAACTTCTCACTGAAGTAGGCTATTGGCTTCTTCTCTTGCATCAAGACTGCCCCAATTCCTACACCAGAAGCATCACACTCAATTTCAAAAGTATTCTCAAAGTTAGGTAAAGAAAGTATAGGAGCAGATGTCAACTTCCCTTTCAGCGTGTCAAACGCTTGTTGTTGTTCCTCTCCCCACTTGAACCTGACGCGGAACCCAATGAAAATAAATTTCATTAACTCAATGACAAGTTTTGGAAGAGATCCAAGATCAAACTAAACCCCTCTCTATGGCACCCAAAGCTTAAAGAAGCAAGAATACCAATAATAGAGAAAAAGAATAAGATAAATGCCACAATTAGATTGATAAGTTTACCTTGATTCTTGATGCAATTAGAAGAATGCAATCTCACACTCTCTAAAAACATGAACACGCCAAAGGCATGAAGTTGAAGGAGAAACTCTCTTTTTAATTGATTGAATAATTGATTGTTTAATTACAAAATAACAAGCTATTTATACTAATCTAAGAGGTCCAGATCTGATACGGATCCACTACCACCAACCACCTATGGAGCTCAAGGGAAAAAGGACCACAACAATGGCAATCCATTAGCACTTCCTAATGGACCAATTACAAGGAGTCGTGCAAAGAAGTATGGAGCAACCATGTCCTTACACATTCAAGAACAAGTTACAAAAGAGCTCCATGACCTTGCTTTCAACAAGTGCTATGAAGAACTTGAAGGAACACCTAAATTTCTCACATTAATAGAAGCACATGTTGAATGGGAACATGAATTGGTTAGCACGCCCGTGCTAGATGGCACACCCCAGGCCGTGCCCTCGTCTGACTTGCTGAGGAAAACAACTACCTTGAAGCACACCCCGTGCCAAATAGCACACCCAGGCCGTGCTTCCCTCTGATTCTCATGAGGGAACTCCTACATTGAAGCACGCTCGTGCCAAATAGCACACCCAGGCCGTGCTTGTCCCTGCCTATCATTAAGTTAGTTAGCTTATTTTGAGTTTTTGCTTTGCTAATGGGTTGGGCCTCCAATATTTCGGCCACCCTTGAATAATTAGCCTTATTTTGATTAGATTTAGTCAATCTTTAGTGGATTTGGATTAGATCTCCAAATCCTTAAGTTGTTATGATTTTGTTAGTCAACTCCTTAGTTGGTTTAGATTTGCTAATCCTACTCCTTAGCTAACTCTAAATCCTCTAAGGATCTGGACCTCTTAGATTAGTATAAATAGCTTGTTATTTTGTAATTATAATCAATTATTCAATGAATTAAAGACTACTTCTTCATGCTTAGGCGTGTTCATGTTTTTAGAGAGTGTGAGATTGCATTCTTCTAATTGCATCAAGAATCAAGGTAAACTTATCAATTCTTTATGGCATTTATCTTATTCTTTTACTCTATTATCGGTGTTCTTGCTTCTTTAAGCTTTGGGTGCCATAGAGGGGAGTTTATTCTAGATCTTTGATCTCTTCCAAAACTTGTCATTGAGTTCATGAAATTTATTTTCATTGGGTTCCGCGTCAGTTTGGTATCAGAGCCAAAGATTAAGGTAAATTCTTATTTATCTTAGCTCTAGGATCTGTGTTTATTTGTTATCTTATTCTTATTGTTCTTGTGTTTGTTTTCTTCTTCATCTTGTTTCTTTGTGTGTTTGTTTTCTTTTGTTTAGTTTCAATTCGTTTTTGCTTCAATTAAATTTAGTAATTTCGTGCTTGTTTCAATTCTGGAAGTTTAGATCTTAGATCTTGTTGACTAAAAAAAAAAAAAAAAAGTATAGAAAGAAAATTTCGTCCACCATTAAAATTGCTTGTGTGGATCTTGATTTGTTCCTGAATCCAAGGGATTTGATCCTAATTCAAAGGGATTTTACCTTATTTTGTGGGATTATTCCTAATCCTTAGGAGATTTGACCATATTTAGTGGGATTGTTCCTAATCCTAAAGGGATTTGACCATATTCTATGGGATTTAGTTATCCACTATAATCTTGTGATAAAATCCAATCTTAACTACTTGTGGATAAGTTAACAAAAATTAGTTGACCATATCTTTTGAGATTAAGCAAATCTATTACAATCCTTGTCAAATCTAAGAAATCCTACTTAAATTGGGTTGTAGTTGACCATATCTATTGAGATTAAGCAAATCTACTACAATGCTTGTCAAACCTAAGAATCCTACTTAAATTGGGTTGCATTAAAAGGGACACAAGGCAGCACGCCCGTGCTTCACCTTAAAGCACAAACGTGCACTTTTCTAACTTCCACTTGTTGGACTAGGACTTAAACGCACGCCCGTGCTCCATCTAGCACACCCGTGCACGGTTCTGACCCTAGTTAAAACCTTGTTTTCTTTTGTTTTCTTTGATTGCTTGCTTTGTTTTGGGTAGAATTAATTAGGTCCATATTTGGTTTACTTTGTAGTAAGCTAAATTCATACATTATATCCTAATATTGTCTTTTAAATTCTAGTTTCTTTGTTTTTTTTTGTGAGCTTTCTATTGCTTCTATTACATTATTAGGGTGTGTTTGCTTGTTTACTACACTCTAATTGATCAATTAAAGTAGTGCATTGTTTATGTTCTTGTGCTACTGTCCATATCGTTTTGAGTCTTCATTCTAGAATTGTGCTTGCTTTTCATTGTTAAGTTTTATTCCTTGTTCTAAACGTGATCTTTGAGTTGGTTGGTTGAACTAAGATTCTGAAGTTCAATTGGAAGAATTGCAAGGAGTGATTCAAGAGTGTAAACACGTGAGGGAGTGATTTATCAATAACCCAAATCTTTTGTGTTTTCTTTGAATACTAACCATGAGTACAGGCAAATCTGGAGATGGTAATGATGGAATTCCAATTAAAGATCCTCAATTAAAACTCTTCTTGGAAGCAATTCAAGGACAGTTTAGAACCTTCAATAATCTTGTCCAAGACATGAGGGAAGAATTGCAAGAGATAAAAGCTTCACAAAGCTCTAATACAACTAGAACTCGTCCACAAACCAGATTTCAAGACCATGATGTTGAAGAGAGTGAAGAGACCAATCCTAATAAACTTGATGGGGACTTGGGATCAATTAAGATGAGGATTCCAGAATTCAAAGGCAACAACAACGCTGAAGAGTACCTTGAATGGGAGAGAAAAGTAGAACAAATTTTTGAATGCCATAACTATTCTCAAGAAAAGAAATCTCACCTTGCTGCTGTAGAATTCAAAGGCTATGCTATGTTTTGGTGGGAACAATTGCTATTGAAAAGAAGAAGGAAGGGATTACGACCCGTACCACCATGGGATCTCATGAAAGAGCTAATGCACCAAAAATTTGTCCCTACTCATTACTTTAGGGATTTACATAACAAATTAGCTAGAATGGTGCAAGGAGGAAGGAGTGTGGAAGAGTACTACAAGGAGATGGAGATTTGCATGGCAAGGGCCAAGATTGAAGAGGAAGAGCAAATCACCATATCACGATTCCTTGGAGGTCTCAATAAAGACATTGCTGATGCTTTAGAGATGTATAGGTATGATACATTGGAGGATATGATAGATATGGCCATGAAACTTGAAAGACAGAAAAAGGGGAGATCCACCAACAAGTATTCCAGCAACATATGGGGATCTAAATGGCCTAAAGAAGGTGAGAAGAGGGAATTTAAGGGTTCTAATTCTCAAAGGACAGATTCAACTTCAAAAGGTAAAGAGACTGTCCAAACTCCATTCAAAAGCAACAAAGGTACTTGATATGGATCCATTGGTGCCTCCTAATGGATTCTAGTGGACTTTGCTTGGATGTGGTCTTATCCCTTATTGCTTGTTTTGGTCTAATTAATATGTAAGGGATATGGGCCCATAGTGTTTATTTAAGTTGTTTTGTTTTGATTTCAATTCAATGGTTGGCTAAAAATCCCGTTTTACATCTTAAGGAGGCTATATATAAGCCCCAAACAAACATAACCCTAAAGACTTGTTAATCATTTCTAGCCCAAAATAGACAACTTAATATTGGGCAGATTGCATGCATCATAAAATCAACCCAAAACAACTTAAATAAACACTATGGGCCCATATCCCTTACATATTAATTAGACCAAAACAAGCAATAAGGGATAAGACCACATCCAAGCAAAGTCCACTAGAATCCATTAGGAGGCACCAATGGATCCATATCAGTACTTCTAACTCTACAACCCCTTCTAGAGAAATTAAATGTTTTAAATGTTTGGGGAAAGGGCATTATGCATCTCAATGTCCTAATAAAAGGGTTATGATTGCTAAAGATGATGGGAATGTTAGTTCTGAATCTGAATGTAGTGATTATGATGATATGCCTAATTTAGATGATGATAATGATGATTCAGAAAATTTAATACTTCCTGAACATGAAGAAGCTTTGGTTGCTAGACGTGCTTTGAACATGCATGTTAAAGAAGAAAGCCTTGAGCAACGTGAGAACATATTTCACACTAGATGTTTGATTAGCGGAAAAGTGTGTACTCTTATTATTGATGGGGGTAGTTGCACTAATGTTGCTAGTGTAAACATGGTAAACAAACTGAACTTGACTTGTCTCAAGCATCCTAAACCTTATAGGTTGCAATGGTTGAATGATTGTGGGGAGGTGAAAGTGACTAAACAGGTACTAGTGCCATTTTCTATTGGATGGTATGAAGATGAAATTTTGTGTGATATAGTACCTATGCAAGCTGGACATCTATTGTTGGGAAGACCATGGCAATATGATAGAAAAGCACTTCATGATGGATTCCACAATCGATACTCTTTGATTCATAAGGGGAAAAAGGTGGTTCTTGTACCTTTATCACCTCAAGAGGTTTATGAAGACCAAAGAAAGATACTTGAGAGAGAGAGAGAGGTTTCGGCCTTGAGAAAAAAAGAGAGTGAGGTTTTGAGAGAACAAAAGAGAGAAGATAGTAAGAATGAGGGAAAAGAGGCCACAAAAATAACAAAACAAATCAATGGCCCAATTGTGAGAGAAAAAGAAAGAGAGGAGAAAAAGAAACAGACTTTTTATGCAAGAGTTAGAGAGGTTAAGTGTGCTATTGCCTTGGAGAAGCCCATATTGCTTCTAAGGTACAAAGAGGTTTTATTTGCTGAAACTAACACTAACCTTGAAAGTTTGCCTTCTATGTTTGTTTCTATGTTACAGGAATTTGATGATGTCTTTCCTAGTGAATTACCAAGTGGTTTACCACCTTTAAGAGGAATAGAACATCAAATTGACTTCATTCCTGGATCCACCATTCCAAATAGGCCTGCCTATAGAAGCAATCCAATGGAGACAAAGTGTAACACCCACCGCCCAGTCCCGAGAGACCCGACGGCGGATGTCACATTCGGTGCCGGAGGCACCGTCTTAACTTAACATATAAATCAGAAAATCCTAGTATGAATTAGAAGTGATTTAATATTCACAAGTTTAACAAGTAGTATTTTTTTTTTTTTTTAAAAAAATGATTTGGGAGAAACCTATAGAAAAACTGCAAGAGTTTCCCCTAAACATAGACATTGCCAAACAAGTGAATACAAAACACTCCCAATTTCAAAACTCCAAACTCCAACAAACTCCAAGAACAACACAATAACACTCTTCTAAGGTCTAACTACAACATTTGCGTATGCATCAATTAGATACATTAGATGAGATAGTGAGATTACATGGAGTTCCTTCATCCATCATTTCAGATAGAGATCCGAGATTTACTTCTAGATTTTGGAAGAAGCTACATGAGGCCCTGGGTACTAAGCTGAATTTCAGCAAATCCCAAATTTTCACAAAGTAGTACAAACTTCACAAATCCAAAAATTGAAGTAAGGTTAGTGTGTTTATGAACACAAACCTTTAAAACAACTTGAATCAAAGCTCCTTAAACTTTGGTCTTGCCTTTATCTTTGTTAGAAGGCTCTCCACCCTCTACATGTAATAAGCTCAAAATCAAAACAAAGAAAACAAAGAAAAGAAGAAATTGGAGCATGATTAAGTATGTATATGCTAAAAGAAAACTTCTCCTAATTGTATGTGAGCCCTTGTAAACATATTTTTCAGGTAGCTTGGAAATAAATGATTATATATTATTAAATGAATTGTCAAAGCAGGATATTACGTTACATGGTTTTCTAAATAACCAGTATATGTATTGGTGTACTACAATTTCAAATAATGAATTTATGATTTGAACGAATAAAATATTAATAGTTTTATTTGATCATTTTGTTATAAATGTAAATGTATATTAAAGCGTTAATGATTTTATGATTGTAAATCTTTTGATGAAAATTGATAGTTTAAGTGTGTTGCCATCGCAACATTGGTTTGTTGTGTTTTATGAGCACCACTGAGTTTTATACTCAGCGTGTTGAATTTTATCACGCGTAGGTTGGAGTCTATATTGCTGATTGAAGACCAAAAGAGTAGCATCAGAGCTGAAGAGATATTTTGGTAGTTGATTAGTGTGTTATGTAATTAAGTATTATGGCATGTATAAGTAGTCCATTTATATTATTGTAAATTAATTGGGTGTATTTATTGGAAGATAGACTTGGAACTTATTTATTGTGCAGAAAATTCAAAGTAATAAATAGAACTTATTGCCTTTTTAGGAGTTAAAGGCAATCCAGTCACAAAATCCATTGTAATCTTATCCCATTTCCACTCTGGAATAGCATTAGGGTGTAACAAACCGGAAGGAAACTGGTGCTCTGCTTTAACTTGCTGGCATGTCAAACACCTCGACACATAATCTGTGATATCCCTCTTCATCGCCGGCCACCAATACTGTGATTTCAAATCCTGATACATTTTATTACTGCCAGGATGCATAGCATATGAACTACTATGAGCTTCTTTTAAGATACTCTTTCTCAACTCTGAAATTTTAGGCACACAAATTCTGTCCCCAAAGTACAAGCAGTCGTCATCGTTAATCATAAATCTCTTTTTCTTTCCCTCTCTGGTTAGGTCTTTCCACAAGGCAACAGTCTCATCATCCTTTTGTGCATCTCGAATTTGTTGAAGTAGGCTAGGTCTAATCACAAGCTCTGCCACAAGTGCACCATTACTAGCTATAGATAATCGAGTATTCATAGCACGTAAAGCAACCAAGGATTTCCTACTAAGTGCATCTGCTACCACATTCGCTTTACCTGGATGGTAATCAATGTTAAAGTCATAGTCTTTAAGCAGCTCTAACCATCTACGTTGTCTCAGATTAAGCTCCTTTTGAGTAAGCAGATACTTGAGACTCTTATGATCCGTATACAGATGACATTTCTCACCATACAAGTAATGCCTCCAAATCTTCAAAGCGAAGACTATAGCTGCTAACTCCAAATCATGAGTAGGGTAGTTCTTCTCATGTGGTTTAAGCTGTCTAGAAGCATAAGCAACTACCTTACTCTCCTGCATAAGCACACAACCCAATCCATTATGCGAAGCATCACTATACACATCATACGGTCTACCCGAAACTGGCTGTGTCAACACTGGAGCCTCAGTAAGCATCTTCTTAAGCTTCTCAAAACTATTCTGACATTTATCAGTCCACTCGAATCTGACATCTTTTTGAAGAAGTCTAGTCAAAGGAGCTGCAATGAGAGAAAATCCCTTTATAAATCTTCTATAATAACCAGCCAATCCTAAGAAACTCCGAATCTCTGTAACATTCTTAGGTTGTCTAGATAACCAATTCATACCCAATATCACATCAAACTCCCGGAAAGGTAACTCTATCAGATCTCCCAGAAATACATGGCCATATATTACTAATGGACAAGCTCTATACACCCGATTAACTATCACACTATGACCCAGTGGATTAGTAACCTTCATACTATGCTTTAACATATCAGCATGCATATTACCCAATCTACCCACATGTATGCATAAATATGAATGCGTAGAGCCAGGATCAATCAAAGCATATACAGAAATATCAAAGATAGAGAATATACCAACTATAACGTCTGGGGCATCCTGCTCCTCCCTATTCCTAATAGCATACGCTCTGGCAGGTGATCTAGACTCAAGTTTGTCCACTGTCTCTGAAACTGGCCTCTGACTCCTAGAACCTACTGTATCGCCATGGCCTCTGCCTCTTCCTCTCTGAATAAAGGAAGCTGACCTCCCGACCTGTGGAGCTGAACTAGCCAAAGTAGGGCAGTCTCGAATTATATGCTCAGTAGATCCACATCGAAAGCATGCCCCAGATAATCTCCTACAAACTCCAGGATGTCTCTGACCACAATGAGTACATGTCGGTAAATTGCTCCATGCAGTACCTCCACCACTAGCAACAGATGTGGTCTGTGAGGCTGCTCTACCATAAGGACCATGTCCAGGTCTCTGTATCGGTCTAGACCAAGTCTGTGATGCACCTCTATACCTCTTACTGCTAGACTGAGCCCTAGAAGTCTGTCCAGATGTCATACACTGAAGCCTTTTTTGTTGGCCCTGCTGATTTCGTTGCCGTCTAGCCTGTTGCTCATTCCTAACTTCTTCAAGCTCTAAAGCTGCCTTTACCAGAGAAGACAATGTTGTATGAGGATGAGCAACCAGATGCATTCTATATTCATCATGCAACCCTCTACGAAAATGCTTGCATCTAGCTGATTCAGTAGGAACCATCTCCACAGCATACCTGCTTAGTCGGATGAACTCTCTCTCATATTCAGACACAGTCATTTTGCCCTGTTTTAACTCTAAAAACTCAGCTTTACGTTGGTCCATGTAAAGCTCCCCAATATATTTTTGTCTGAACTCAGACAGAAAGAATTCCCAAGTCCTCTTCTCTTTACTGACTGTCTGTGATACTGTTTCCCACCACTGATAAGCTTCCTCCCTTAATAACGAAGTGGCACAAACTAAACTATCTGGAGGTGAGCACTGCATCTGCTCCAATATCCTTTCCAAAGACTGGAGCCAATACTCGGCCGTAGAAGCCATATCATCCCTGCTACCCCTAAACTCAACAGCTCCATACTTTCTCAATTTCTCAATAGGGGGACGAACTGGAATAGGGGCTGGAGCAACTGGAGCCTGGGGAACAGTTCCCGCTACTTGCCTCAAAGCAGCAACTAACTGCTGAACAAACGTATCCTGGTTAGGCCCCGCAGGACCTGCAGCAGCCTGCCCCACTCTCCAGGCGTGCTCCGCATCAGAACCCACAGCACCACTAGCATCATGACCAACAGAAACACCACCACTATGAGGAACATAACTATCCACCTCCTCATCAGACTGATGTTGAGACATCACTGAACTCCTACAAAGACCAAAAGGTTCGCATCAGAGAGAAGTTCTTATCCCAAGGAAGTCAAGGAACTAAGGAATAAGAGAATTCCTTTGGTAAAGGTTCTTTGGAGAAACCATAAGACCGAGGAAGCCACATGGGAAAGTGAAGACATTAATCCTCAGTTGTTTAATTCAGGTGAATTTCGAGGACGAAATTCTTTAAGGGGGGAAGAGCTGTAACGCCCTATTTTTCCTGTGTTGAAATAGTAGTTTATCTGTCTGTGAATAATACTGTCGGTCCGGGAGTCGGTATTATTTTGGTCCAGAAAAATTATTATATATGGTTACTCTTTGAATTTTCTGCACAATAAATAAGTTCCAAGTCTATCTTCCAATAAATACACCCAATTAATTTACAATAATATAAATGGACTACTTATACATACCATAATACTTAATTACATAACACACTAATCAACTACCAAAATATCTCTTCAGCTCTGATGCTACTCTTTTGGTCTTCAATCAGCAATATAGACTCCAACCTACGCGTGATAAAATTCAACACGCTGAGAAGGAATTTAATTTGGAGAATATTTGGAGCCATTAGATTAGATTTACATTCAATCCTAGCCATCCAATTTTGGTGAAAAGTCCAAATTAATATCACATCTTAAGTTACTACTCACTAATTCTCTAAAATTCTCCAAAAATATTCAACACAGGAAAAATAGGGCGTTACACAAAGGAGTTGCAAAGGCAAGTTGATGAACTTATGGAGAAAGGTTTGGTAAGAGAAAGCATGAGCCCATGTGCTGTTCCCGTGCTTCTAGTACCTAAAAAGGATGGAACATGGTGCATGTGTGTTGATTGTAGAGCAGTCAACAAAATCACAGTAAAGTATAGACACCCTATCCCTAGACTTGATGATATGTTGGATGAATTGCATGGGGCAACTTACTTTACTAAAATTGATTTAATGAGTGGTTACCATCAAATTAGAATGCAACCAGGTGATGAATGGAAAACTGCTTTTAAAACTAAGTATGGTTTGTATGAATGGTTAGTTATGATACGGAATGGCTACCACTCAAACATAGAGCTCGAGGAAGCATGGGGAACACCTAAGTTTCTCACATTGATGGAAGCACATGTGGAGTTGGAACCTGAATTTCCAGCCTATGGCATGCCTAGACACTCACTGCCTCTCCTTTGCGCTTCTCGCGCTCGCGCAGTGAAGGTTCGCGCTCGCGAAGTGTCGCTCGCACTCGCGCATGTTGGAATCGCGCTCGCGATTTGCGCTGCCTAACTCACTGCCTCTCCTTTGCGCTTCTCGCGCTCGCGCAGTGAAGGTTCGCGCTCGCGAAGTGTCGCTCGCGCTCGCGCATGTTGGAATCGCGCTCGCGACTTGCGCTGCCTAACTCTCTGCCTCTCCTTTGCGCTTCTCGCGCTCGCGCACGGTAGAATCGCGCTCGCGAGGTGTGGTCGCGCTCGCGTATGTGAAGCTCGCGCTCGCGAAGGAAGCTAGTTAGCTTATTTTGTGTTTTTTTACTTTGTTAATGGGTTGGGCCTCCAATATTTCGGCCACCCTTGATTAATTAGCCTTATTTTGTTTAGATTTAGTCAATCTTTAGTAGATTTGGAATAGATATCCAAATCCTTAAGTTGTTATGATTTTGTTAGTCAACTCCTTAGTTGGTTTAGATTTGCTAAATCCTACTCCTTAGCTAACTCTAAATCCTCTAAGGATCTGGACCTCTTAGATTAAGTATAAATAGCTTGTTATTTTGTAATTTTCAACAATCAACAATTCAATGAATTAAAGACTACTTCTTCATGCTTAGGCGTGTTCATGTTTTTAGAGAGTGTGAGATTGCATTCTTCTAATTGCATCAAGAATCAAGGTAAACTTATCAATTCTTTGTGGCGTTTATCTTATTCTTTTACTCTATTATTGGTGTTCTTGCTTCTTTAAGCTTTGGGTGCCATAGAGGGGAATTTATTCTAGATCTTTGATCTATTCCAAAACTTGTCATTGAGTTCATGAAATTTATTTTCATTGGGTTCCGCGTCAAGTTATGCCTTTTGGACTATCTAATGCACCTAGTACTTTTATGAGGCTCATGAACCATGTATTGCGTGCCTTCTTAGGAAAATTTGTGGTTGTATACTTTGATGATATACTCATCTATAGCAAGTCTCTTAATGATCATGTTGAGCATGTTAGGATAGTGTTACAAACTTTAAGGACTGAAAAGTTGTATGCTAAGCTTAACAAATGCACATTTTGTATAGATAGACTTGTATTTCTTGGTTTTATTGTGAGTGCACAGGGTATTGAAGTAGATGAGGAGAAAGTAAAAGCTATCAAAGAATGGCCAACTCCCAAATCAGTTTCTGAAGTTAGGAGTTTTCATGGGTTGGCAAGCTTTTATAGAAGATTTGTTAAAGATTTCTCTTCAATTGCAGCACCACTAACAGAAATAATCAAAAAGGAAGTTGGATACAAGTGGGAAGAAGAGCAACAAAAGGCATTTGACACACTTAAAGGGAAGTTAACTTCTGCACCTATACTTTCTTTGCCTAATTTTGAGAATACTTTTGAGATTGAGTGTGATGCTTCTGGAGTGGGAATTGGGGCTGTCCTAATGCAAGAAAAGAAACCAATTGCCTACTTTAGTGAGAAGTTGAATGGAGCACAACTCAACTATTCAACCTATGACAAAGAGCTTTATGCCTTGGTAAGAACTTTACATGTTTGGCAACACTACTTATTACCTAAAGAATTTGTCATCCATACTGACCATGAGGCCCTAAAACACTTGAAGGGTCAAGGTAAGCTCAATAAAAGACATGGTAAGTGGGTTGAATTTATTGAACAATTTCCATATGTGATTAAATACAAGCATGGAAAAGACAATGTTGTTGCTGATGCATTATCAAGAAGATATACTCTAATTACTGCTCTTAGTTCTAAATTGCTTGGATTTGAGTATGTTAAAGAATTGTATGTGAATGATTCTGATTTTGGCAACATATATGTAGCATGTGAACATGGAGCATTTGATAAGTTCTATAGACATGATGGATATTTGTTTAAGGGCAGCAAACTTTGTGTGCCTAAATGTTCTATGCGTGAATTGCTTGTGCTTGAATCTCATAGTGGGGGATTGATGGGACACTTTGGGGTACATAAGACTGATGATATGTTAAATGAACACTTTTATTGGCCTCACATGATTAAAGATGTAGAGAGGGTTTGTAACTCTTGTATTACTTGTAAACAGGCCAAATCTAAGTCTATGCCTCATGGATTATACATGCCTTTACCTGTTCCTAGTTCTCCTTGGATTGATATATCTATGGACTTTGTACTTGGATTACCTAGGACTAAACGTGGTAAAGATAGCATATTTGTTGTTGTTGATAGATTTAGCAAGATGGCTCATTTCATTCCTTGTCATAAAACTGATGATGCCAATAATATTGCTGAATTATTCTTTAAAGAAGTGGTAAGATTGCATGGGGTACCAAGAACTATTGTTTCTGATAGGGATGCAAAGTTCCTTTCACACTTTTGGAGAGTATTGTGGGGTAAGCTTGGAACTAAATTGCTTTATTCTACAACTTGTCATCCACAAACGGATGGACAAACTGAAGTTGTAAATAGAACCTTAGGAACATTGCTTCGTGCCATTGTGGGTAAGAACTTAAAAACTTGGGAAGATTGTTTGCCATTCATTGAGTTTGCATATAATCGTAGCATACATTCTACCTCAGGTTTTAGTCCATTTGAACTTGTTTATGGCTTTAATCTAGTGGATAACCTAAATCCCATAAAATATGGTCAAATCCCTTTAGGATTAGGAACAATCCCACTAAATATGGTCAAATCTCCTAAGGATTAGGAATAATCCCACAAAATATGGCAAAATCCCACAAAATAAGGTAAAATCCCTTTGAATTAGGATCAAATTCCTTGGATTCAGGAACAAAATCAAGATCCACACAAGCAATTTCAATGGTGGACGAAATTTTCTTTCTATACTCTTTTTTTTTTTTTTTTTTTTCGTCAACAAGATCTAAGATCTAAACTTCCAGACTTGAACAATAACGAAATTTATGAAATTTAATTGAAGCAAAACGAATTGAACTAATCAAATAAGAAAAACAAACACAAAGAAACAAGATGAACAAGAAAACAAACACAAGAACAAGATGAATAAGAAAACAAATAAACACAAACCCTAGAGCTAAGATAAATAAGAATTTACCTTAATCTTTGGCTCTGATACCAAACTGACGCGGAACCCAATGAAAATAAATTTCATGAACTCAATGACAAGTTTTGGAAGAGATCAAAGATCTAGAATAAACTCCCCTCTATGGCCCCCAAAGCTTAAAGAAGCAAGAACACCAATAATAGAGTAAAAGAATAAGATAAACGCCACAAAGAATTGATAAGTTTACCTTGATTCTTGATGCAATTAGAAGAATGCAATCTCACTGATACGGATCCACTATCACCAACCACCTATGGAGCTCAAGGGAAAAAGGACCACAACAATGGCAATCCATTAGCACTTCCTAATGGACCAATTACAAGGAGTCGTGCAAAGAAGTATGGAGCAACCATGTCCTTACACATTCAAGAACAAGTTACAAAAGAGCTCCATGACCTTGCTTTCAACAAGTGCTATGAAGAACTTGAAGGAACACCTAAATTTCTCACATTAATAGAAGCACATGTTGAATGGGAACATGAATTGGTTAGCACGCCCGTGCTAGATGGCACACCCCAGGCCGTGCCCTCGTCTGACTTGCTGAGGAAAACAACTACCTTGAAGCACACCCCGTGCCAAATAGCACACCCAAGCCGTGCTTCCCTCTGACTCTGAAGCACCCCGTGCCAAATAGCACACTCAGGCCGTGCTTCCCTCTGACTCTCACGAGGGAACTCCTACATTGAAGCACGCCCGTGCCAAATAGCACACCCAGGCCGTGCTTCCCTCTGACTCTCACGAGGGAACTCCTACATTGAAGCACGCCCGTGCCAAATAGCACACCCAGGCCGTGCTTGTCCCTGCCTATCATTAAGTTAGTTAGCTTATTTTGAGTTTTTGCTTTGCTAATGGGTTGGGCCTCCAATATTTCGGCCACCCTTGAATAATTAGCCTTATTTTGATTAGATTTAGTTAATCTTTAGTGGATTTGGATTAGATCTCCAAATCCTTAAGTTGTTATGATTTTGTTAGTCAACTCCTTAGTTGGTTTAGATTTGCTAATCCTACTCCTTAGCTAACTCTAAATCCTCTAAGGATCTGGACCTCTTAGATTAGTATAAATAGCTTGTTATTTTGTAATTATTCAACAATTATTCAATGAATTAAAGACTACTTCTTCATGCTTAGGCGTGTTCATGTTTTTAGAGAGTGTGAGATTGCATTCTTCTAATTGCATCAAGAATCAAGGTAAACTTATCAATTCTTTGTGGCGTTTATCTTATTCTTTTTTTTCTCTATTATTGGTGTTCTTGCTTCTTTAAGCTTTGGGTGCCATAGAGAGGGGTTTAGTTTGATCTTGGATCTCTTCCAAAACTTGTCATTGAGTTCATGAAATTTATTTTCATTGGGTTCCGCGTCAGTTTGGTATCAGAGCCAAAGATTAAGGTAAATTCTTATTTATCTTAGCTCTAGGATCTGTGTTTATTTGTTTTCTTATTCTTATTGCTCTTGTGTTTGTTTTCTTCTTCATCTTGTTTCTTTGTGTGATTATTTTCTTTTGTTTAGTTTCAATTCGTTTTTGCTTCAATTAAATTTAGTAATTTCGTGCTTGTTTCAATTCTGGAAGTTTAGATCTTAGATCCTGTTGACTAAAAAAAAAAAAAAAAAAAAAAAAAAGTATAGAAAGAAAATTTCGTCCACCATTAAAATTGCTTGTGTGGATCTTGATTTGTTCCTGAATCCAAGGGATTTGATCCTAATTCAAAGGGATTTTACCTTATTTTGTGGGATTTTACCATATTTTGTGGGATTATTCCTAATCCTTAGGAGATTTGACCATATTTAGTGGGATTGTTCCTAATCCTAAAGGGATTTGACCATATTTTATGGGATTTAGTTATCCACTATAATCTTGTGATAAAATCCAATCTTAACTACTTGTGGATAAGATAACAAAAGTTAGTTGACCATATCTTTTGAGATTGAGCAAATCTACTACAATCCTTGTCAAATCTAAGAATCCTACTTAAATTGGGTTGCAATAAAAGGGACACAAGGCAGCACGCCCGTGCTACACCTCTAGCACACCCGTGCTAGATCTTGCCTACTACTTGTTGGACTAGGCCTAATTACACACGCCCGTGCTCCATCTAGCACGCCCGTGCTCTGTTCTGACCCTATCTGAAAACATTGTTTTCTTTTGTTTTTCTTTGATTACTTGCTTTGTTTTGGGTAGAATTAATTAGGTCCATATTTGGTTTGCTTTGTAGTAAGCTAAATTCATACATTATATCCTAATATTGTCTTTCAAATTCTAGTTTCTTTGTTTTTGTGTGAGCTTTCTGTTGCTTCTATTACATTATTAGGGTGTGTTTGCTTGTTCACTACACTCTAATTGATCATTAAAGTAGTGCATTGTTTATGTTCTTGTGCTACTGTCCATATCGTTTTGAGTCTTCATTCTAGAATTTGTGCTTGCTTTTCATTGTTAAGTTTTATTCCTTGATTCTAAACGTGATCTTTGAGTTGGTTGGTTGAACTAAGATTCTGAAGTTCAATTGGAAGAATTGCAAGGAGTGATTCAAGAGTGTAAACACGTGAGGGAGTGATTTATCAATAACCCAAATCTTTTGTGTTTTCTTTGAATACTAACCATGAGTACAAGCAAATCTGGAGATGGTAATGATGGAATTCCAATTAAAGATCCTCAATTAAAACTCTTCATGGAAGCAATTCAAGGACAGTTTAGAACCTTCAATAATCTTGTCCAAGACATGAGGGAAGAATTGCAAGAGATAAAAGCTTCACAAAGCTCTAATACAACTAGATCTCGTCCACAAACCAGATTTCAAGACCATGATGTTGAAGAGAGTGAAGAGACCAATCCTAATAAACTTGATGGGGACTTGGGATCAATTAAGATGAGGATTCCAGAATTCAAAGGCAACAACAATGCTGAAAAGTACCTTGAATGGGAGAGAAAAGTAGAACAAATTTTTGAATGCCATAACTATTCTCAAGAAAAGAAATCTCACCTTGCTGCTGTAGAATTCAAAGGCTATGCTATGTTTTGGTGGGAACAATTGCTATTGAAAAGAAGAAGGAAGGGATTACGACCCGTACCACCATGGGAGCTCATGAAAGAACTAATGCACCAAAAATTTGTCCCTACTCATTACTTTAGGGATTTACACAATAAATTAGCTAGAATGGTGCAAGGAGGAAGGAGTGTAGAAGAATACTACAAGGAGATGGAGATTTGCATGGCTAGAGCCAAGATTGAAGAAGATGAGCAAATCACCATGTCACGATTCCTTGGAGGTCTAAATAAAGATATTGCAGATGCCTTAGAGATGTATAGGTATGATACATTGGAAGATATGATAGATATGGCCATGAAACTTGAAAGGCAGAAAAAGGAGAGATCCACCAACAAGTATTCCAGCAACACATGGGGATCTAAATGGCCCAAAGAAGGTGAGAAGAGGGAATTTAAGGGTTCTAATTCTCAAAGGACAGATTCAACTTCAAAAGGTAAAGAGACTGTCCAAACTCCATTCAAAAGCAACAAAGGTACTTCTAACTCTACAACCCCTTCTAGAGAAATTAAATGTTTTAAATGTTTGGGGAAAGGGCATTATGCATCTCAATGTCCTAATAAAAGGGTTATGATTGCTAAAGATGATGGGAATGTTAGTTCTGAATCTGAATATAGTGATTATGATGATATGCCTAATTTAGATGATGATAATGATGATTCAGAAAATTTAATACTTCCTGAACATGGAGAAGCTTTGGTTGCTAGATGTGCTTTGAACATGCATGTTAAAGAAGAAAGCCTTGAGCAACGTGAGAACATATTTCACACTAGATGTTTGATTAGCGGAAAAGTGTGTACTCTTATTATTGATGGGGGTAGTTGCACTAATGTTGCTAGTGTAAACATGGTAAACAAACTGAACTTGACTTGTCTCAAGCATCCTAAACCTTATAGGTTGCAATGGTTGAATGATTGTGGGGAGGTGAAAGTGACTAAACAGGTACTAGTGCCATTTTCTATTGGATGGTATGAAGATGAAATTTTGTGTGATATAGTACCTATGCAAGCTGGACATCTATTGTTGGGAAGACCATGGCAATATGATAGAAAAGCACTTCATGATGGATTCCACAATCGATACTCTTTGATTCATAAGGGGAAAAAGGTGGTTCTTGTACCTTTATCACCTCAAGAGGTTTATGAAGACCAAAGAAAGATACTTGAGAGAGAGAGAGAGGTTTCGGCCTTGAGAAAAAAAGAGAGTGAGGTTTTGAGAGAACAAAAGAGAGAAGATAGTAAGAATGAGGGAAAAGAGGCCACAAAAATAACAAAACAAATCAATGGCCCAATTATGAGAGAAAAAGAAAGAGAGGAGAAAAAGAAACAGACTTTTTATGCAAGAGTTAGGGAGGTTAAGTGTGCTATTTGATAAGGAACCGGGATCGGGAATCAAAGGAATGGGATATAAGTTCGCCTCTATGGCACCCCACGTTTATATTGAAACGGAAACACCAATAATCGAGATTAATCGCTCTATGGCACCCCACGTTTATAGTGAAACGGTAACACCAATAATCGAGCAAAGAACAAGATAAACGCCACAAACGAATTGATAAGTTTACCTTAATTCTTAATGCAATTAGAGGAAGCAATTTCTCACTATCACTCTAAGCAAGGAGAACAAGCAAAGCTTGAACAAATGAAGTTTATCAATATCTCAAAAGTTGTGTTTACAATGAAGATGAGAGTATTTATACTAAACCTAAACATATTAGGTTACAAGATAACAAATAAAGCATAAAACATAAAACAGGCATGAGTCGCGCTCGCGCATTGTAGGTTCGCGCTCGCGACTTATGCTAACTAGCTCTCTGCCTCGCGAGTTGCGCTTCTCGCACTCGCGCAGTGTAGGTTCGTGCTCGCGAGTGTTGGTCGCGCTCGCGCATGTGAGGCTCGCGCTCGCGAGTTGCGCGGCCTAACTCTCTGCCTCTCGTTTGCGCTTCTCGCGCTCGCGCAGTGTAGATTCGCGCTTGCGAGTGTTGGTCGCGCTCGCGCATGTGAGGCTCGCGCTCGCGAGTTGCGCGGCCTAACTCTCTGCCTCTCGTTTGCCCTTCTCGCACTCGCGCAGTGTAGATTCGCGCTCGCGAGTTGCACCAGTGTGTAGCAAATTAGGAGCCTAGGAATGCCTTCAAGTTCCTCACAACACGTGTTAAATGCGACATCATGAAGTTCTCGTGTTATTTGGGCTTGAACAAATAGTGATACGGCTGCTCCATATCGCTTGGCACGGCTCCTTGTAATCGGTCCAATAGGAAGCACCAATGGATCTCCTTCGTCGTTAACCATGCTCCCTTGAGATCCAGCGACGAGTGATGATGGATCCGTATAAAAAAGTCAGCATCAGTCACATTCAAATCCTTAACATACTCAAATCCAAGCAACTTAGAACTAAGAGCAGTAATGAGTACATATCTCTGATACGGAATGGCTACCACTCAAACATAGAGCTCGAGGAAGCATGGGGAACACCTAAGTTTCTCACATTGATGGAAGCACATGTGGAGTTGGAACCTGAATTTCCAGCCTATGGCATGCCTAGACACTCACTGCCTCTCCTTTGCGCTTCTCGCGCTCGCGCAGTGAAGGTTCGCGCTCGCGCTCGCGCATGTTGGAATCGCGCTCGCGACTTGCGCTGCCTAACTCTCTGCCTCTCCTTTGCGCTTCTCGCGCTCGCGCAGTGAAGGTTCGCGCTCGCGAAGTGTCGCTCGCGCTCGCGCATGTTGGAATCGCGCTCGCGATTTGCGCTGCCTAACTCACTGCCTCTCCTTTGCGCTTCTCGCGCTCGCGCACGGTAGAATCGCGCTCGCGAGGTGTGGTCGCGCTCGCGTATGTGAAGCTCGCGCTCGCGAAGGAAGCTAGTTAGCTTATTTTGTGTTTTTTTTGCTTTGTTAATGGGTTGGGCCTCCAATATTTCGGCCACCCTTGATTAATTAGCCTTATTTTGTTTAGATTTAGTCAATCTTTAGTAGATTTGGAATAGATATCCAAATCCTTAAGTTGTTATGATTTTGTTAGTCAACTCCTTAGTTGGTTTAGATTTGCTAAATCCTACTCCTTAGCTAACTCTAAATCCTCTAAGGATCTGGACCTCTTAGATTAAGTATAAATAGCTTGTTATTTTGTAATTTTCAACAATCAACAATTAATGAATTAAAGACTATTTCTTCATGCTTAGGCGTGTTCATGTTTTTAGAGAGTGTGAGATTGCATTCTTCTAATTGCATCAAGAATCAAGGTAAACTTATCAATTCTTTGTGGCGTTTATCTTATTCTTTTACTCTATTATTGGTGTTCTTGCTTCTTTAAGCTTTGGGTGCCATAGAGGGGAATTTATTCTAGATCTTTGATCTATTCCAAAACTTGTCATTGAGTTCATGAAATTTATTTTCATTGGGTTCCGCGTCAGTTTGGTTTCAGAGCCAAAGATTAAGGTAAATTCTTATTTATCTTAGCTCTAGGATCTGTGTTTATTTGTTTTTCTTATTCTTATTGTTCTTGTGTTTGTTTTCTTCTTCATCTTATTCTTTTATGTTTGTTTTCTTGTTTGATTGTTTCAATTCGTTTTTGTTTCAATTAAATTTAGTAATTTCGTGCTTGTTTCAATTCTGGAAGTTTAGATCTTAGATCTTGTTGTTAAAAAAAAAAAAAAAAAAAGAAAAAAAAAAGTATAGAAAGAAAATTTCGTCCACCATTGAAATTGCTTGTGTGGATCTTGATTTTGTTCCTGCAACCAAGAGATTTGATCCTAATTCAAAGGGGTTTTACCTTATTTTGTGGGATTTTGCCATAATTTGTGGGATTATTCCTAATCCTTAAGAGATTTGACCATATCTAGTGGGATTGTGCCTAATCCTAAGGGATTTGACCATATTTTGTGGGATTTAGTTTATCCACCATAATCTTGTGATAAAATCCAATCTTAACTACTTGTGGATAAGATAACAAAGATTAGTTGACCATATCTTTGAGATTGAGAAAATCTACTACAATCCTTGTCAAATCTAAGAATCCTACTTAAATTGGGTTGCATTAAAAAGGGAACAAGGCAGCACGCCCGTGCTACACCTCAAGCACACCCGTGCTAGATCTTGCCTACCACTTGTTGGACTAGGCCTAATTACACACGCCCGTGCTCTGTTCTAGCTCTATCTTAAAATTGTGTTCTTTTGATTTTTCTTTGTTTGCTTGCTTTGTTTTGGGTAGAATTAATTAGGTCCATATTTGGTTTGCTTTGTAGTAAGCTAAATTCATACATTATATCCTAAAATTGTCTTTTAAATTCTAGTTTCTTGTTTTTGTGTGAACTTTCTATTGCTTCTATTACATTGTTAGGGTGTGTTTGCTTGTTCACTACACTCTAATTGATCATTAAAGTAGTGCATTGTTTATGTTCTTGTGCTACTGTCCATATCGTTTTGATTCTTCTTTCTAGAATTTGTGCTTGCTTTTCATTGTTAAGTTTTATTCCTTGATTCTAAACGTGATCTTTGAGTTGGTTGGTTGAACTAAGATTCTGAAGTTCAATTGGAAGAATTGCAAGGAGTGATTCAAGAGTGTAAACACGTGAGGGAGTGATTTACCAAATTCTTTTGTGTTTTCTCTTTGAATACTAACCATGAGTACAGATAATAGAGAGGATGAAAGTCAAATAGATGATTCCCAATTAAAACTTGTAATGGAATCAATCCAAGAACAGTTCAAAAGCTTCAACAGTTTCTTCCAAGATATGAGAAAGGGTTTGAAGGAGATTAAAACTGCCCAACGCTCTAATACAACAAGAGCTCGTCCTAGTACTACACTAACCAGATTTCAAACAACTAAAGATGAAGAGGTCGATAATCCTAATCATTACCTTAGGAATTTGAACAATGAATTAGAAAGGGAGCAAGGAAGGAAGAACATAGATAGATATTCATTCACAAAGGATGAATGGATGACCAGTCCAAGATCATGTTCCTCAAAGGAAGTGTATGAAGACCAATGTGAAAAGAAAAAGATGAGTTTTGTAGCTGTCAATAAAGAAAAGGAGTGTAAAAGTAAAATGAGTGAAAACATGATAAGTAAAAATAAAAAGAAAGAGGGAAAAGGAAAGGAAAAACAAATTCAACCTCTAATTGTACCTTTGTGCAAAGAAGTTTGTTTGACCATCGATGATCCTAATCCATCTTTGCCAAATGTGTTTGTTGATCCTTTGCAAGAATTCGAAGTATGTGATGACCAAGAGAAGCTACCTGAGATAGTGACCTCAACTTTGAGAGAAGATGAGAGTGAGGCTTCAAGTTCAAAAGAACTAGAAAAGAATGAAGAAAAGAAGGAGGAAGAAGCCACAGGGCAAACAAAACAAATTAATAGCCCATTAGAGAGTGAAACTTCAAGAAGTCACAGAACAAAAGAGTGAAAAGAGTAAGGAGGAAGAGAAAGAGGCCACAAAAATAACAAAACAAATTAATGGCCCAATTGTGAGTGAAAAAAAGAAACAAATTGTGTATGTGAAAAAGAGAGAGATCCAAAACAGTGTGAGAGAGGGTAGACCAGTCTTGATGATTCGGTTTAAGGAGTTTTTGCATAGTTTGACCAACATTAACACTTCTCCTCTACCTTCTAGTTCTGTTTCTTTGTTGCAGGGATTTCCTAAAAGTGAAGAAAAGCCTACATTGGTGAAGGAGATGCATGCTAAGGCTAGGGTTCATATGAACATAAAGAACAAAGGCTATACCAACCATGCCAACAAGAGAAGAAGACATGTTGTGTTTAAACCAGGTGATTGGGTTTGGGTACATTTTCACAAGGAAAAGTTTCCCAACCAAAGAAAGATTAAGTTTGATGAACGTGGAGGTGAACCATTCCAAGTTGTGGAGCACATTGATGACAACACCTACAAGACAGGCTTACCAGGTGAGTATGGTGTTACCATTACTTTCAATATTAGTAATTTGTTTCCTTTTAACATGGTTGCAGATTCGAGGACGAACACTTTTGAGGAAAAGGGGAATGATATGAATCCGCCAACACTCATCCATGGAGATCAAAGGAACAAAGGAGCATGGATACCTCAACTTCTAACTAAGATTCGAGGACGAATCTTTTCGAGGAAAAGGGGTATGATACGGAATGGCTACCACTCAAACATAGAGCTCGAGGAAGCATGGGGAACACCTAAGTTTCTCACATTGATGGAAGCACATGTGGAGTTGGAACCTGAATTTCCAGCCTATGGCATGCCTAGACACTCACTGCCTCTCCTTTGCGCTTCTCGCGCTCGCGCAGTGAAGGTTCGCGCTCGCGCTCGCGCATGTTGGAATCGCGCTCGCGACTTGCGCTGCCTAACTCTCTGCCTCTCCTTTGCGCTTCTCGCGCTCGCGCAGTGAAGGTTCGCGCTCGCGAAGTGTCGCTCGCGCTCGCGCATGTTGGAATCGCGCTCGCGATTTGCGCTGCCTAACTCACTGCCTCTCCTTTGCGCTTCTCGCGCTCGCGCACGGTAGAATCGCGCTCGCGAGGTGTGGTCGCGCTCGCGTATGTGAAGCTCGCGCTCGCGAAGGAAGCTAGTTAGCTTATTTTGTGTTTTTTTTGCTTTGTTAATGGGTTGGGCCTCCAATATTTCGGCCACCCTTGATTAATTAGCCTTATTTTGTTTAGATTTAGTCAATCTTTAGTAGATTTGGAATAGATATCCAAATCCTTAAGTTGTTATGATTTTGTTAGTCAACTCCTTAGTTGGTTTAGATTTGCTAAATCCTACTCCTTAGCTAACTCTAAATCCTCTAAGGATCTGGACCTCTTAGATTAAGTATAAATAGCTTGTTATTTTGTAATTTTCAACAATCAACAATTAATGAATTAAAGACTATTTCTTCATGCTTAGGCGTGTTCATGTTTTTAGAGAGTGTGAGATTGCATTCTTCTAATTGCATCAAGAATCAAGGTAAACTTATCAATTCTTTGTGGCGTTTATCTTATTCTTTTACTCTATTATTGGTGTTCTTGCTTCTTTAAGCTTTGGGTGCCATAGAGGGGAATTTATTCTAGATCTTTGATCTATTCCAAAACTTGTCATTGAGTTCATGAAATTTATTTTCATTGGGTTCCGCGTCAATCTCCTTGACAATGCATCAGCAACAACATTATCTTTCCCATGCTTGTATTTAATTACATAAGGGAATTGTTCAATAAATTCAACCCACTTACCATGCCATTTGTTGAGCTTACCTTGACCCTTCAAGTGTTTTAGGGCTTCATGATCAGTATGGATGACAAACTCCTTAGGTAGTAAGTAGTGTTGCCAAACATCTAAAGTTCTCACCAAGGCATATAGCTCCTTATCATAAGTTGAGTAATTGAGTTGAGCTCCATTCAACTTCTCACTGAAGTAGGCTATTGGCTTCTTCTCTTGCATCAAGACTGCCCTAATTCCTACACCAGAGGCATCACACTCAATTTCAAAAGTATTCTCAAAGTTAGGTAAAGAAAGTATAGGAGCAGATGTCAACTTCCCTTTCAGCGTGTTAAACGCTTGTTGCTGTTCCTCTCCCCACTTGAACCCAACTTCCTTTTTTATTATCCCTGTGAGTGGTGCTGCAATTGAAGAGAAATCTTGTACAAATCTTCTATAAAAACTTGCCAACCCATGAAAACTCCTAACTTCTGAAATTGATTTGGGAGTTGGCCATTCTTTGATAGCTTTCACTTTCTCCGCATCTACCTCAATACCCTGCGCACTCACAACAAATCCAAGAAACACAAGTCTATCTATACAAAATGGGCACTTTTTAAGCTTAGCATACAATTGTTCAGACCTTAAAGCTTGTAATACTAGCCTAACATGCTCAACATGATCATTAAGAGACTTGCTATAAATAAGTATATCATCAAAGTACACAACCACAAATTTTCCTAAGAAAGCTCGCAAAACATGGTTCATAAGCCTCATAAATGTACTAGGTGCATTAGATAATCCAAAAGGCATTACTAACCATTCATACAAACCATACTTAGTTTTGAAAGCAGTTTTCCATTCATCACCTGGTTGCATTCGAATTTGATGATAACCACTCATTAAATCAATCTTTGTAAAGTAAGTAGACCCACACAACTCATCTAACATGTCATCAAGTCTAGGAATAGGGTGTCTATATTTTATAGTGATTTTATTGACCGCCCTGCAATCAATACACATTCGCCATGTACCATCCTTTTTGGGTACTAAAAGTACTGGAACGGCACAAGGACTCATGCTCTCTCGCACCAATCCTTTCTCCATAAACTCATCAACTTGCCTCTGCAACTCCTTTGTCTCCGTTGGATTACTTCGACAGGCTGGTCGATTTGGAATGGTGGAGCCAAGAATGAAATCAATCTGATGTTCTATCCCTCTCAAAGGCGGTAATCCACTAGGTAGCTCCTCTGGAAAAACATCAGTGAATTCCTGTAACATAGAAACAAACACAGGAGGTAAACCATCAAGATTAGTGTCAGCGTTAGAAAACAAAATTTCCTTGAACCTAAGAAGCAACACGGGTTGCCTCAAGGCTATGGCACACTTAACCTCTCTAGTTCTCGCATAAAAAGTGTGTTTCTTTCTCTCCCCTCTTTGTGTTTCACTCACTTTTGGGCCAATAATCTCTTTGGTATCTTTTGTGGCCTCTTTCTTTTCAACCTCTCTTTTAATACTCTTTTGTTCTCTCAAACTGGAAGCCTCACTCTCATTTTCCCTCAAAGCTGAAGTCTCTCTTTCTCTCTCAAGTATTTTCTTCTGATCGGTGTACACTTCTTGAGGTGATAGTGGAACAAGAGTCACCTTCTTCCCTTTATGAACCAAAGAGTATCGGTTAAAGAACCCATCATGTAGTGCCTTTCTGATATGGATCCATTGGTGCCTCCTAATGGATTCTAGTGGACTTTGCTTGGATGTGGTCTTATCCCTTATTGCTTGTTTTGGTCTAATAGAATGCAATCACGGAAGTACCCGACAATCCCTATAACCCCCAAGTACTCTTGAAGAGAGAAAGCAAGGAATTTAGAACAAGAATCAGAAACTTACCTTCAAGTACTCTTGAAAACAACTCTGAAATTCTTGGTGCAATTAATCTTGTAGAACTCACAAGCTTAACTACTAAGGAGATTTTGGTTCTATGAAGAACACAATCTGTTCTTGAAAGAACAAGAAGAAAACGTTTTGTTTTGATTTCAATTCAATGGTTGGCTAAAAATCCCGTTTTACATCTTAAGGAGGCTATATATAAGCCCCAAACAAACATAACCCTAAAGAAGAGTATCTAACTAGGCTGCCCTAAGGCCAAAACACATGGGCCTAACTAGTACACACAAAATAGAATCATTTCTAGCCCAAAATAGACAACTTAATATTGGGCAGATTGCATGCATCATAAAATCAACCCAAAACAATTTAAATAAACACTATGGGCCCATATCCCTTACATATTAATTAGACCAAAACAAGCAATAAGGGATAAGACCACATCCAAGCAAAGTCCACTAGAATCCATTAGGAGGCACCAATGGATCCATATCATTCCCCCTTTCCTCAAAAAGATTCGTCCTCGAATCTTAGTTAAAAGTTGAGGTATCAGTCCACTTTTCCTTAGAATCCATGCCCTTTTCTTTACTCTTCTTCTCCTTTTTAGATCGTATTGAACTCCATTGGTTGCTGCAACCTGAATATGCCTTTGCAACTCCTTTGTCTCCATTGGATTGCTTCTATTGGCTGGTCGATTTGGAATGTTGGAGCCAAGGATGAAGTCGATTTGATGATCTATCCCTCTCAAAGGTGGCAATCCACTAGGCAACTCTTCAGGAAAGTCATTAGTGAACTCCTCTTTCTCTCTCTCAAACAACTTTTTCTGATCACTATTCACTTCTTGAGGTGTCAATGGTGCAAGAACCACCTCTTTACCGTCAAATGAAGATTGGGCAATCTCTTCTGGAAATGCATGTTCAAAGTCCTGCAAAAGATCAACAAACACACTTGGCAAGGATGGGTTAAGATCATTAGTGGCCAAATAAGCTCCCTTGCACAAAGGTACAAGTATAGGCTGATTGTGGTACAAAGCATGTGTATCCTCACTTGCCCTAGCTATCAAACTCACATTCTTTTCTTTTTCTTTTTCCTCTTTCTCTTTTTTTGCACTCTGTTTATTTTCACTAATTTTATTTTGAATCTCCTTTTCTTTCTTTATAACATCAAATCTCATGGTTTCATTTTTACATTGATCTACATATACTTCCTTTGACCAAACTGGTGTTAGAATGGTCTTCCGCTCATCCTTTGTGATTGAATACCTATTGAGGTAATCCACACTTTTCCTTCCTTGCACCCTTCCTAACTTATTGTTAAAATCCCTAAAGTAATGATCAGGATTATCAACCTCCTCATCTTCAGGAGTTTGAAATCTAATTGGTGTAGTACTAGGACAAGTTCTTGTTGTACCCCTCCTTGTGGCATTGTGGTCATGTCTTTCCGTCTGTTGTTCTTGAAGCTCTAATCTGTCATTAAAGCTCTCCATAAACCTAGTGATTCGTCCCATCTCTCCAGAGAGAGCATCTAGAAAGGCTTGTAGATTTGGATCTTCAATTTTAAGAGGGCTGTCATTCTTATCTCTAGATGAATCAGACATCCTGAAATAGAATACAAACACAAAACTAAAGGAAATGGTTAGTTTATCACTCCCTCACGTGTTTCTCTCTTTATTTGGCTTTTTTACAGTATGTGGGTTTCACTCCAGCCTTTTACCACTCTTTCCACTTGAATAATTGCACTTGAGAATCCCAAAGTTGCTACAAAAGTCAAGAGAAAGTTAGGAAAAACAAAAAATATAATTAAGTAATGCACAAACTCTATCAAGAAATCACAATGTTTGAATGGCAATACAAGAATAAGAAAGGTGTATTGCTAGAAATCAATAAACTAAAGTGTAGGAACAAGCAAATAACACTTTAGCAATGTTAAATGAAGCAAAGATAGCACACAAACAAGAAATTGAAACTAGAATTTAAAAGACGATTTAGGGATATAGTGTATGAATTTAGTTCGCTACAAAGCAAACCAAATATGGACCTAATTAATTCTACCCAAAAAAAAAAAATTTTTTTTTAAGGTACTGTAGCAAGTTTGCTTCTGAGTTCCTGTAGCAAGTTACTGTAGCAGACGTTTTAAGGTACTGTAGCAAGTTTGCTTCTGAGTTCCTGTAGCAATACTGTAGCACAACGTTTTTGATTTATATCCTCACTTAACCTACAAATGTGACCCAATTTAGGTAGGGTAAGGGCTTAACAAGGTATAAGTGGATGGTTTGTGTCTCCCAATTCAATTTAGGTAGGTAATGACTTAGTCCAACAATGACTTTTGTGTCTCCCAATTCAATTTTAGGTAGGTAATGACTTTAACAACCAATTCAGATCCAGATTTTTTTTTTTTATCAAGAAATAAGCAAACAACAAGAATATTCAAAGATAGATCTTGAATTAGTCAAAGGGTAACTAGAAAATGATGCAAACAATAAGAAGATACAAAGAGAAAACTAGATTCAAGAAGATTTAACAAGAAAATTCTAGATCCAAGAAGATCTAATGAGAAATTGTCTAGACCCAACAAGATCTAAAGAGATAATGTCTAGATCGAACAATATTTAAAGATTTTTTTTTCTTTTTTTTTTAAGTCCCTAACCCTAGGATAGATTGAAATCCACAACCACAGTGCTCTGATACCAGATGATACGACCCTAGCCAATTAACAAGTACTCTTGCAAATCAACAAGGAAGATCTAGCGGAAAGCATGCAATCACAGAAGTACCCGACAATCCCTATAACCCCCAAGTACTCTTGAAGAGAGAAAGCAAGGAATTTAGAACAAGAATCAGAAACTTACCTTCAAGTACTCTTGAAAACAACTCTGAAATTCTTGGTGCAATTAATCTTGTAGAACTCACAAGCTTAACTACTAAGGATATTTTAGTTCTATGAAGAACACAATCTGTTCTTGAAAGAACAAGAAGAAAACATTTTGTTTTGATTTCAATTCAATGTGATAAGGAACCGGGATCGGGAATCAAAGGAATGAGATGTAAGTTCGCCTCTATGGCACCCCACGTTTATAATGAAACGGAAACACCAATAATCGAGATTAAAACGCTCTATGGCACCCCACGTTTATAATGAAACGGTAACACCAATAATCGAGCAAAGAACAAGATAAACGCCACAAATGAATTGATAAGTTTACCTTAATTCTTGATGCAATTAGAGGATAGCAAATTCTCACAATCGTACTTCAGAATTTCAGGCCAACCAATCAATCTCAAAGCACGTTTAGAACACAAGGAAAATAAACCTTAACAAAAGAAACGTAAGCACAATTCTAGAAAGAAAACTCAAACGAAATGAATGGTAGCACAAGAACAAAACAATGTACTACTTGATTATTAATTAGAGTGTTGGAACAAGCAAATACACCCTAACAATATAAATGAAGCAAAGATAGCACACAAACAAGAAATAAAAACTAGAATTTAAAAGACAATTTCTGGATATAATGTATGAATAGTTCACTACAAAGCAAACCAAATATGGACCTAATTAATTCTACCCAATCAAAGCAAGCAAACAAAGAAAACCCAAAAAAAAAATTTTTTTTTTAAGGTACTGTAGCACGGATGCTTCTGAGTTCCTGTAGCAAGTTACTGTAGCAGGCGTGCATGACTTGTATCTTCACTTAACCCACAAATGTGACCCAATTTAGGTAGGGTAAGGCCTTAACAAGGTATAAGTGGATGGTTTGTGTCTCCCAATTTCAATTTAGGTAGGTAATGACTTATTAGTTAGGTTGTCCAACAATGACTTTTGTCTCCCAATTCAACTTAGGTAGGTAATGACCTTAACAACAATTTGACTTATCTCTCTTTAACTTTTTTTTTTTTTTTTTATGATCTAATTAGTAAGATCTAAGGCTGCAATGTCCAGATTTCCCTTTTGTTTTTTTTTTTTTTTATTATCAAGAAACAAGCAAACAACAAGAATAATCAAAGATAGATCTTGAATTAGTCAAAAGGGTAACTAGAAAATGATGCAAACAATAAGAAGATACAAAGAGAAAACTAGATTCAAGAAGATTTAAAGAGAAATTATCTAAATCCAACAAGATCTAAAGAGAAATTGTCTAGATCCAACAAGATCTAAAGAGATAATGTCTAGATCCAATAAGATCTAAAGAGATAATGTCTAGATCTCAGAATGAAAAGAAAACACGAAGATAAACAACAATGAATCCAACAACAAGAAAACTCAAATTCCTAACTAAGATAACAGAACTTACCCCAAAACTTTGATTTGGCTCTGATACCAAATGATAAGGAACCGGGATCGGGAATCAAAGGAATGAGATGTAAGTTCGCCTCTATGGCACCCCACGTTTATAATGAAACGGAAACACCAATAATCGAGATTAAAACGCTCTATGGCACCCCACGTTTATAATGAAACGGTAACACCAATAATCGAGCAAAGAACAAGATAAACGCCACAAATGAATTGATAAGTTTACCTTAATTCTTGATGCAATTAGAGGATAGCAAATTCTCACAATCACTCTAATTAAGAAGAACATGCAAGAGCATGAACAATTCTGCCTTTGATTCAAATTATGCCAAAAATCTCGTTTTACATCTTAAGGAGGCTATTTAAATGCCTTAAACAAACATAACCCTAAAGAAGAGCATCTAACTAGGCTGCTCTAGGGCCAAAACACATGGGCTTAACTCTAAAACACAAAATAAAGTCATTTCCAGCCCAAAACAAACAACTTGATATTGGGCAGATTGCATGCATCATAAAACCAACCCAAAACAACTTAAATAAACACTATGAGCCCATATCCCTTACATATTAATTAGACCAAAACAAGCAACAAGGGATAAGAACACGTTCAAGCCCACATCATGAAGCTCTTGTGTAATTTGGGCTTGAACAAATAAGGATATGGCTACCCCCATATCGATTGGCATGGCTCCATGTAATTGTCCCATTAAGAAGCACCAATGGATTCGTATCACAATGGTTGGCTAAAAATCCCGTTTTACATCTTAAGGAGGCTATATATAAGCCCCAAACAAACATAACCCTAAAGAAGAGTATCTAACTAGGCTGCCCTAAGGCCAAAACACATGGGCCTAACTAGTACACACAAAATAGAATCATTTCTAGCCCAAAATAGACAACTTAATATTGGGCAGATTGCATGCATCATAAAATCAACCCAAAACAACTTAAATAAACACTATGGGCCCATATCCCTTACATATTAATTAGACCAAAACAAGCAATAAGGGATAAGACCACATCCAAGCAAAGTCCACTAGAATCCATTAGGAGGCACCAATGGATCCATATCACTTTCTATCATATTGCCATGGCCTCCCCAACAATAGATGTGACGCGGAACCCTATGGAAATAAATTCCATGAACTCTATGACAAGTTTTGGAAGAGATCAAAGATCTAGAATAAATTCCCCTCTATGGCACCCAAAGCTTAAAGAAGCAAGAACACCAATAATAGAGTAAAAGAATAAGATAAACGCCACAAAGAATTGATAAGTTTACCTTGATTCTTGATGCAATCTCACACTCTCTAAAAACATGAACACGCCAAAGCATGAAGAAGTAGTCTTTAATTCATTGAATAATTGTTGAATAATTACAAAATAACAAGCTATTTATACTAATCTAAGAGGTCCAGATCCTTAAAGGATTTAGAGTTAGCTAAGGAGTAGGATTTAGCAAATCTAAACCAACTAAGGATAAGACTAATAAAATCATAACAACTTAAGGATTTGGATATCTAATCCAAATCTACTAAAGATTGACTAAATCTAAACAAAATAAGGCTAATTAATCAAGGGGGCCGAAATATTGGAGGCCCAACCCATTAACAAAGCAAAAAACTCAAAATAAGCTAACTAACTTAATGAGAGGCAGGGACAAGCATGGCCTGGGTGTGCTATTTGGCACGGGCGTGCTTCAATGTAGGAGTTCCCTCGTGAGAGTCAAAGGGAAGCACGGCCAGGGTGTGCTATTTGGCACGGGGGTGCTTCAGAGTCAGAGGGAAGCACGGCCTGGGTGTGCTATTTGGCACGGGGGTGCTTCAAGGTAGTTGTTTTCCTCAGCAAGTCAGACGAGGGCACGGCCTGGGGTGTGCCATCTAGCACGGGCGTGCTAACCAATTCATGTTCCCACTCAACATATGCTTCTATTAATGTGAGAAACTTAGGTGTTCCTTCAAGTTCTTCATAGCACTTGTTGAAAGCAAGGTCATGGAGCTCTTTTGTAACTTGTTCTTGAATATGTAAGGACATGGTTGCTCCATACTTCTTTGCACGGCTCCTTGTAATTGGTCCACTAGGAAGTGCTAATGGATTGCCATTGTTGTGGTCCTTATTCCCTTGAGCTCCATAGGTGGTTGGTGGTAGTGGATCCGTATCAAGATGGCCTGCCTGCATCGGTACTACATCACATAAAATTTCATCTTTGTACCATCCAATAGAAAACGGCACAAGCACCTGGCGTGTCACCTTCACCTTGATACGGATCAAGGAAGCAAGGTGAAGGATCCTCTAGCTCTACCCGTGGGACCAATCACAAGAGCTCGTGCAACCAAGCTACGAACAGCCTTGAATGCATTTACTCAAGAACAAATCACATTGGAGCTTCAAGATCATAATTATGCAAGATGTGAGATTGAACTTGAAGAAGCACCAAAGCTTGTTATGGTGCTTCTTCAAGTTCAAAGAGGCTGTCCATTGATGCATTCTACATGGTTCTATACTTAGGCAAATTTAGGAGGATGTTATTTTATTATGAGCTTAAGTATGGGCTGTGTAGGGCCTCTGGCCATTTGTCTTGCTTTTATTTAAATTCTATCAGTGGACTTAATTAATTAAGTGTAAGGCTGGTTGGGCTTATTTTCCAGAGTTGGGCCAGTCCTAGATTAGTTAATGTTTAAGTCAGGCTTGTTTTAATTAGTTAGCTTTGGACTTGTATTTAATTAAGCCCATTTGGGCCACATTAGGTTTAGGCCTGGGCTAACTTAAGTTAATAGCTAAATTAGGGTTAGCTTAGGTTATTTATATTGCATTGTAAAGAGCTGCACAGCAGCCAACATTAATTGGAATCAAAACCAACGTGTTTTCTTTGTTCTTCAAGAACAAACCGTGTTCTTCATCCTTGCATGAATAGAACCGAATTTTCCTTAGTAATTAGGCTTGTGAGTTCTACAAGATTAATTGCGCCAAGAATTTCAGAGTTGTTTTCAAGAGTACTTGAAGGTAAGTTTCTGATTCTTGTTTTTAAATTCCTTGTTTTTCTCTCTTCAAGAGTACTTGGGGGTTAAAGGGATTGACGGGTACTTCCGTGATTGCATGCTTTCTGCTAGATTACCTTGTTGATTTGCAAGAGTACTTGTTAATTAGCTAGGGTCGTATTATCTGGTATCAGAGCACTGTGGTTGTGGATTTCAATCTATCCTAGGGTTAGGGACTTAAAAAAAAAAAAAAGAAAAAAAAGAAAAGGAATCTTTGTTTATATTTTGCTGCCAATTCGCATTGAAAAAAAAAAAAAAAAAAAGAATTGTTATTCGTTTGACCTGAGAATTATATGCTAGCAAACTATGTGCTTGTATGAAGCTTGAGAATTGACTTGTGACAACCTGAAATTGTGCACTGAAGTGAATTGATAACCTAGCACTGCTATAGTTACAAATTGTCCTTGGGAAATTTTTCTTGAATACTAGCTTTGATAATTAGATTGATTAGGTCCATAGTTAATTTTACTTTGTAGTGAATTAACTTCATGCATCTTGTCAAGAATTGTCTATTTGTTGATTCTAGTTAATCTATTATTTGTTTGTGTGGAACAATTAGAGCTTAGTAGTTAGGAAATTTTGGACCTCACACGTCCAGAGAGAAGCACACCCAGAAGCACGCCCGTGCGCCTGCCCGTGCTCGCCTCTGGAAGTCCAGGCGATTCTGTAGGCTGGGAGAAGCACGCCCGTGCTACCTCTCTAATCAGCCCGTGCTTGCTTCTGGAAGTCCAAGCACGCCCGTGCCAAACATAGCACACCCCGTGCTTGCCTCTGGAAGTCCAAAACTTGCCCGTGCCGTTCCAGCACGCCCGTGCTTTGCCTCTTTTCATTGCTAAAGTGTTATTTGCTTGTTCCTTCACATTAGTTTATTAACTTCAAGCAATACACCTTCTTGTTCTTGTATTGCCATTCAAAACGTTGTGAATTCTTGTTAGAGTTTGTGCATTACTTGATTATATTCTTTGCTTTCCTAACTTTCTCTTGACTTTTGTAGCAACTTTGGGATTCTGAAGTGCAATTATTCAAGTGGAAAGAGTGGTAAAAGGCTGGAGTGAAACCCACATATTGTGAAAAGCCAAATAAAGAGAGAAACACGTGAGGGAGTGATAAACTAACCATTTCCTTTCGTTTTGTGTTTACAATCTTATTTCAGGATGTCTGATTCATCTAGAGACAAGGATAACAGCCCTCTCGAGGTTGAAGATCCAAAACAACAAGCCTTTCTAGATGCTCTCTCTGCAAAGATGGGACGATTCACTTGGTTTATGGATAGCTTTAATGACAGATTAGAGCTTCAAGAACAACAGAGGAAAAGATATGACCACAATGCCACAAGGAGGGGTACAACAAGAGCTAGTCCTAGAACTACACCAATTAGATTTCAAACTCCTGAAGATGAGGAGGTTGATAATCTTGATTATTACTTTAGGGATTTGAACAATAAGTTAGGAAGGGTGCAAGGAAGGAAAAGTGTGGATTACCTCAATAGGTATTCAATCACAAAGGATGAGCGGAAGACCATTCTAACACCAGTTTGGTCACAAGAAGTGTATGTCGATCAATATAAAAAGCAAGGTATGAGACTTGAGGGTGAAAAGGAAGAAAAAGAGAGAGAAAATAAAATGAGTGAAAATACACAAAGTGCAAATAAAAAGATAGAGGGAGAAGAAAAGGAAAAACATGTGAGTTTAATAGCTAAGACAAGTGAGGTTAAACATGTTTTGCACAACAATCAACCTATATTTGTAACTTTGTGCAAAGAAGCTTATTTGTCCAGTAATGATCCTAACCCACATTTGCCAAGTGTGTTTGTGGACCCTTTGCAGGAATTTGAAGTATCTGCTAATCAAAAGAAGCTACTTAAGAGAGAGGCTTCAGCTTTGAGGGAAAATGGAATTGATGCTTTGAGCTCGAGAGAACGAACGAGTGTAAAGAGTGAGGTTGAAAAAAAAGAGGCCACAAAAGACATAAAAAAAATTAATGGCCCAATGGTGAGTGAAACACCAAGAGAGGGAAGAAAGAAACAAAACATGTATGTGAGAGAGATCCAAAGCAGTGTTAGTGAGGGTAGACCAGTCTTAATGATTCGGTTTAAGGAAATTTTGATTAATTTGACTAACATTGACACTTCTTCTTTGCTATCTAGTTGTGTTTCTTTATTGCAGGAGTTTGCTGATGTGGTGTTTAAACCTGGAGATTGGGTTTGGGTGCACATGAGGAAGCAAAGATTCCCAAACCAAAGGAAGGGAAAGCTTGCTGCCCGAGGTGTTGGGCCTTTTCAAGTGTTGGAGAGGAGCAATGACAATGCCTACAAGATTGATCTACCAGGTGAGTATGGCGTGTCTACTACCTTTAATGTTTCTGACCTTTCTCCATTTGATTATGATTCAGATTTGAGGACAAATCTTTTTGAGGAGGGAGGGAATGATACGGATCAAGGAAGCAAGGTGAAGGATCCTCTAGCTCTACCCGTGGGACCAATCACAAGAGCTCGTGCAACCAAGCTACGAACAGCCTTGAATGCATTTACTCAAGAACAAATCACATTGGAGTTTCAAGATCATAATTATGCAAGATGTGAGATTGAACTTGAAGAAGCACCAAAGCTTGTTATGGTGCTTCTTCAAGTTCAAAGAGGCTGCCCATTGATGCATTCTACATGGTTCTATACTTAGGCAAATTTAGGAGGATGTTATTTTATTATGAGCTTAAGTATGGGCTGTGTAGGGCCTCTGGCCATTTGTCTTGCTTTTATTTAAATTCTATTAGTGGACTTAATTAATTAAGTGTAAGGCTGGTTGGGCTTATTTTCCAGAGTTGGGCCAGTCCTAGATTAGTTAATGTTTAAGTCAGGCTTGTTTTAATTAGTTAGCTTTGGACTTGTATTTAATTAAGCCCATTTGGGCCACATTAGGTTTAGGCCTGGGCTAACTTAAATTAATAGCTAAATTAGGGTTAGCTTAGGTTATTTATATTGCATTGTAAAGAGCTGCACAGCAGTCAACATTAATTTGAATCAAAACCAACGTGTTTTCTTTGTTCTTCAAGAACAAACCGTGTTCTTCATCCTTGCATGAATAGAACCGAATTTTCCTTAGTAATTAGGCTTGTGAGTTCTACAAGATTAATTGCGCCAAGAATTTCAAAGTTGTTTTCAAGAGTACTTGAAGGTAAGTTTCTGATTCTTGTTTTAAATTCCTTGTTTTTCTCTCTTCAAGAGTACTTGGGGGTTAAAGGGATTGATGGGTACTTCCGTGATTGCATGCTTTCCGCTAGATTACCTTGTTGATTTGCAAGAGTACTTGTTAATTAGCTAGGGTCGTATTACACCTCTCCACCATCATTCAACCATTGCAATCTATAAGGTTTAGGATGTTTAAGACATGCCAAATTCAACTTATTCACCATACTCACACTAGCAACATTAGTGCAACTACCCCCATCAATAATAAGCAAGCACACTTTTACATGTATCAAGCATCTAGTGTGAAATATGTTCTCACGTTGTTCCAGGCTCTCCTCCTTAACATGCATATTCAAAACTCGCCTAACAACTAGAGATTCTCCACGTTCAGCAAACAACAAGTTATGCTCATCCTCATCTGAATTATCATTATCAACATCATGCAAATGAGGCATATCATCACAATCACTACATTCGGATTCAGAACTAACATTTCCATCTTCCCTAACAATCATAACCCTTTTATTAGGACATTGAGATGCAATATGCCCTTTTCCTAAACACTTAAAGCATTTAATCTCTCTAGCAGGGTTTATAGAGTTAGAAGTACCTTTGTTTCCTTTGAATGTAGTTTGGGCAACCTCTTTACCTTTCGAAACTGATTCCGTTCTTTGGAAACTAGGACCTTTGAAATCTCTCTTCTCTCCTCCTTTGGACCATTTGGTTCCCAAAGTATTGTTGGAATATTTGTTGGTAGACTTTCCCTTTTTCTGCCTTTCTAGCTTCATGGCCATATCTACCATCTCGTCTAGTGTATCATAGCGATACATCTCCAAAGCATCAGCAATATTGCTATTTAGACCTCTAAGGAATCGTGACATGGTGATTTGGACATCTTCCTCAATCTTGGCTCTTGCCATGCAAATCTCCATCTCCTTGTAGTACTCTTCCACGCTCCTCCCTCCTTGCACCATTCTTGCTAGATTGTTGTGTAAATCCCTAAAGTAATGAGCAGGGACAAACTTTTGGTGCATTAATTCCTTCATGATCTCCCATGGTGGTACTGGTCGCATCCCCCTACTTCTTCTTTTTAGTAGCAATTGTTCCCACCAAAACATAGCATATCCTTTGAACTCCACAGCTGCAAGATGGGATTTCTTCTCCTGGGAATAGTTATGGCATTCAAAGATTTGTTCTACCTTTCTCTCCCATTCAAGGTACTCTTCAGCATTGTTGTTACCATTGAATTCTGGAATCCTCATTTTGATTGCTCCCAAGTCTCCATCAATTTTATTAGGATTAGTATCTTCAGTCTCCTCATTATCATGGGTTTGAATTCTAACTTGGGGATGGGCTTTAGTGGCATTAGAGCTTTGTGAAGCCTTCATCTCTTGCAATTCTTCCCTCATGTCTTGAAAGAGATTGTTAAAGGTTCTAAATTGTCCTTGGATAGATTCCATGAAAAATTTTAATTGAGGGTCTCTAATTGGGCTTCCATCTCCGTTACCATCTCCAGATGTGCCTTTACTCATGGTTAGTATTCAAGAATAGAAAACACGAAAAAGATTTGAGTTAGTGATAAAGCACTCCCTCACGTGTTTACACTCCTCAATCACTCCCTGCAAATCCTCCAATTGTACTTCAGAATTTCAGGCCAACCAATCAATCTCAAAGCACGTTTAGAACACAAGGAAAATAAACCTTAACAAAAGAAACGTAAGCACAATTCTAGAAGGAAAACTCAAACAAAATGAATGGTAGCACAAGAACAAAACAATGTACTACTTGATTATTAATTAGAGTGTTGGAACAAGCAAATACACCCTAACAATATAAATGAAGCAAAGATAGCACACAAACAAGAAATAGAAACTAGAATTTAAAAGACGATTTAGGGATATAGTGTATGAATTTAGTTCACTGCAAAGCAAACCAAATATGGACCTAATTTACTTCTACCCAAACAATGCAAGCAAACAAAGAAAACCCAAAAAAAAAATTTTTTTTTAAGGTACTGTAGCACGGATGCTTCTGAGTTCCTGTAGCAAGTTATTGTAGCATAGGCGTGTTTGACTTGTATCCTCACTTAACCCACAAATGTGACCCAATTTAGGTAGGGTAAGGCCTTAACAAGGTATAAGTGGATGGTTTGTGTCTCCCAATTTCAATTTAGGTAGGTAATGACTTAATATTTAGGTTGTCCAACAATGACTTTTGTGTTTTCTCAAGATAAGATCCCAAATCAAGTCAAAATATGATATCCTTCAATTGAATGTAAGGTAGACTATCAATAAATTCCCAAATCAAGTCAAAATGCCTTTAGGTTGTCCAGCAATTGTGTCTTCCAATTTCAATCTAGGTAGATTTTGACTTAGTATGTAGGTTGTCCAACAATTTTGTGTTTACCAATTCAACTTAAGTAGGTAATGACCTTAACAATTTCTGACTTATCTTTCTTTAATAATGACCTTTTTTTTTGTGTTGTAAGATCTAATTAATAAGATCTAAGGCTGCAATGTCTGGATCTTTTTTTTTTTTTATCAAGAAACAAGCAAACAACAAGAATAATCAAAGATAGATCTTGAATTAGTCAAAAGGGTAACTAGAAAATGATGCAAACAATAAGAAGATACAAAGAGAAAACTAGATTCAAGAAGATTTAAAGAGAAATTATCTAAATCCAACAAGATCTAAAGAGAAATTGTCTAGATCCAACAAGATCTAAAGAGATAATGTCTAGATCCAACAAGATCTAAAGAGATAATGTCTAGATCTCAGAATGAAAAGAAAACACAAAGATAAACAACAATGAATCCAACAACAAGAAAACTCAAATTCCTAACTAAGATAACAGAATTTACCCCAAAACTTTGATTTGGCTCTGATACCAAATGACACGGATCGAATCAAAGGAATGAGATGTAAGTTCGCCTCTATGACACCCCTCGTTTATAAGGAAACGGAAACACCAATAATCGAGATTAATCGCTCTATGGCACCCCACGTTTATAAGGAAACGGTAACACCAATAATCGAGCAAAGAACAAGATAAACGCCACAAACGAGTTGATAAGTTTACCTTAAATTCTTGATGCAATTAGAGGATAGCAAATTCTCACAATCACTCTAATTAAGAAGAACATGCAAGAGCATGAACAATTCTGCCTTTGATTCAAATTATGCCCAAAAAAATCCCGTTTTACATCTTAAGGAGGCTATTTAAATGCCTCAAACAAACCTAATACTAAAAGAAGAGTATCTAACTAGGCTACCCTAAGGCCAAAACACATGGGCTTAACTCTAAAACACAAAATAAAGTCATTTCCAGCCCAAAACAAACAACTTGATATTGGGCAGATTGCATGCATCATAAAACCAACCCAAAACAACTTAAATAAACACTATGAGCCCATATCCCTTACATATTAATTAGACCAAAACAAGCAACAAGGGATAAGAACACATCCAAGCCCACATCCCTTACATATTAGCATGGTTAGGGTGTGCTACACCAACAGCACATGTCTCCAACATTGTAAGAAGCCTAGGTGTGCCTTCAAGTTCCACACAACACTTGTTAAATGCCACATCATGAAGCTCTTGTGTAATTTGGGCTTGAACATATAAGGATATGGCTGCCCCATATCTCTTTGCTTGACTTCTTGTAATTGGCCCACTTGGAAACACTAATGGATCTCCCATGTTGTTCTCCTTGCTCCTTTGAGCTCCATGGTTGAGTGATGGCTGATCCATATCATTGGGAATCATCTATTTGACTTTCATCCCCACTATTATCTTCAAACTTACCTGAACTCATGGTTAGCATTCAAAAGAGAAAACACAAGAAGATTTGAGTTAATGGTAAATCACTCCCTCACGTGTTTACACTCTTTAATCACTCATTGCAATTCCTCCAACTGTACTTCAGAATCTTAGGTCAACCAACCAACTCAAAAGCACGTTTAGAAACGAGGAATAAATCTTAACAATAAAAGCAAGCACAAATTCTAGAAAGAAGACTCAAAACGAGATGGATAGTAGCACAAGAATATAAACAATGCACTACTTTATTTATCAATTAGAGTGTAGTAAACAAGCAAACACACCCTAACAATGTAATAGAAGCAATAGAAAGTTCACACAAAAAAAAAGAAACTAGAATTTAAAAGACAATTTCAGGATATAATGTATGAATTTAGCTTACTACAAAGCAAACCAAATATGGACCTAATTAATTCTACCCAAAACAAAGCAAGCAATCAAAGAAAAATCCACAAATAAAAGATTTTTTTTTTATATAAGGTCAGAACCGAGCACGGGCGTGCGTGTAATGCTTAGTCCAATAAGTGAAGGTCAGGCCCTAGCACAGGTGTGCTTGAGGTGAAGCACGGGCGTGCAGTATTAAACCCTTTTTCAATGCAACCCAATTTAGGTAGGATTCTTAGATTTGACAAGGATTGTAGTAGATTTGCTTAATCTCAAAAGATATGGTCAACTAATTCTTGTTATCTTATCCACAAATTAGTTAAGATTAGATTTTATCACAAGATTATAGTGGATAAACTCAATCCCATAATATAAGGTCAAATCTCTAAAGATTAGGAACTAATCCCACAAAATATTGTCAAATCCCACGAAATAAGGTAAAATGCCTAAGAATTAGGAACAAATCCCTCAAAATATGGTCAAATCCCTAAGGATTAGGAATAAATCCCACAAAATAAGGTAAAATCCCTAAAATTTAGGAACAAATTGATACGAAATGGCTACCACTCAAACATAAAGCTCAAGGAAGCATGGAGAACATCTAAGTTTCTCACATTAATAGAAGCACATGTTGAATGGGAACATGAATTGGTTAGCACGCCCGTGCTAGATGGCACACCCCAGGCCGTGCCCTCGTCTGACTTGCTGAGGAAAACAATTACCTTGAAGCACACCCCATGCCAAATAGCACACCCAGGCCGTGCTTCCCTCTGACTTTGAAGCACCCCCGTGCCAAATAGCACACCCAGGCCGTGCTTCTCTCTGACTCTCACGAGGGAACTGACGCGGAACCGGGATCGGGAATCAAAGGAATGGGATATAAGTTCGCCTCTATGGCACCCCACGTTTATATTGAAACGGAAACACCAATAATCGAGATTAATCGCTCTATGGCACCCCACGTTTATAGTGAAACGGTAACACCAATAATCGAGCAAAGAACAAGATAAACGCCACAATGAATTGATAAGTTTACCTTAATTCTTGATGCAATTAGAGGAAGCAATTTCTCACTATCACTCTAAGCAAGGAGAACAAGCAAAGCTTGAACAAATGAAGTTTATCAATATCTCAAAAAGTTGTGTTTACAATGAAGATGAGAGTATTTATACTAAACCTAAACATATTAGGTTACAAAGATAACAAATAAAGCATAAAACATAAAACAGGCTTGAGTCGCGCTCGCGCATTGTAGGTTCGCGCTCGCGACTTATGCCAACTAGCTCTCTGCCTCGCGAGTTGCGCTTCTCGCGCTCGCGTAGTGTAGGTTCGCGCTCGAGAGTGTTGGTCGCGCTCGCGCATGTGAGGCTCGCGCTCGCGAGCTGTGCGGCCTAACTCTCTGCCTTTCGTTTGCGCTTCTCGCGCTCGCGCACGGTAAGGTCGCGCTCGCGAGATGTGGTCGCGCTAGCGTATGTGAAGCTCGCGCTCGCGAGTTACGCTGCCTAACCCTCTGCCTCTCCTTTGCACTTCTCGCGCTCGCGCAGGTCAAGCTCGCGCTCGCGAGTTATGCTAGCGCCTAGCCACTGTAGCAAATTCAACAGCAACTGTAGCAAATTCAACAGCAACTGTAGCAAATTCAAGGCCACTGTAGCAAGGTCAAACTAATTGGCATGGGCACTGTAGCAGGCGTGCTTTCCTCCATTTCAACTTCACATGCCACCAACAACATTAGAAGCCTAGGAATGTCTTCAAGTTCCACAAAATGCTTCATCATGATGCTCTTGTGTGATTTGGACTTGAATATAAGAACATGGCTGCCCATATCTCTTTGCATGACTTCTTGTAATTAGCCCTTTTGACGCGGAACCCAATGAAAATAAATTTCATGAACTCAATGACAAGTTTTGGAAGAGATCAAAGATCTAGAATAAATTCCCCTCTATGGCACCCAAAGCTTAAAGAAGCAAGAACACCAATAATAGAGTAAAAGAATAAGATAAACGCCACAAAGAATTGATAAGTTTATCTTGATTCTTGATGCAATTAGAAGAATGCAATCTCACACTCTCTCTAAAAACATGAACACGCCTAAGCATGAAGAAGTAGTCTTTAATTCATTGAATAATTGTTGAATAATTACAAAATAACAAGCCATTTATACTAATCTAAGAGGTCCAGATCCTTAAAGGATTTAGAGTTAGCTAAGGAGTAGGATTTAGCAAATCTAAACCAACTAAGGATAAGACTAATAAAATCATAACAACTTAAGGATTTGGAGATCTAATCCAAATCCACTAAAGATTGACTAAATCTAATCAAAATAAGGCTAATTATTCAAGGGTGGACGAAATATTGGAGGCCCAACCCATTAGCATTGCAAAAACACAAAATCAGCTAACTAACTAATGAGAGGCAGACAGTTGCACGGTCCAGGGCGTGCCAAGGCGCACGGGCGTGCGCGCATGTATGAGTGTTCCTCGCGAGAGGCAGAGAAGTGCACGGCCTGGGGCGTGCTGATTGGCACGGGCGTGCGCGCATGTATGTGTGTCCCTCGCGAGAGGCAGAGAGGTGCACGGCTTGGGGGTGCACGGGCGTGTGCGCATGTATGTGTTCCTTCGGGGGAGGCAGTAAGGTGCACGGCCTGGGGCGTGCTAGTTGGCACGGGCGTGCTTCTTCAAGCTCTATGTTTGAGTGGTAGCCATTCCGTGTCAGGGGTGCTTCAAAGTCAGAGGGAAGCATGGCCTGGGTGTGCTATTTGGCACGGGGTGTGCTTCAAGGTAGTTGTTTTCCTCAGCAAGTCAGACGAGGGCACGGCCTGGGGTGTGCCATCTAGCACGGGCGTGCTAACCAATTCATGTTCCCATTCAACATGTGCTTCTATTAATGTAAGAAACTTAGATGTTCTCCATGCTTCCTTGAGCTTTATGTTTGAGTGGTAGCCATTTCATATCACCTTTAGGAAGCACCAATGGATCTCCCATGTTATATCCCATATTCCCTTGAGCTCCATGGTTGAGTGTCGGCGGATCCGTATCATTCCCCCTTTCCTTGAAAAGATTTGTCCTCAAATCTGCATTCATGTTAAAAGGAAACAAATCATTAACAATGTAGGATGTGGCAACACCATTCCCACTTGGCGAGTCCATCTTATAGGCTACATTATTGATGTGCTTCAAGGCTTGAAATGGACCATCTCCACGTGCAGCAAACTTAGACTTTCGTTGGTTGGGAAACCTCTCCTTCCGAAAGTGTACCCAAACCCAATCTCCATGTTTAAACAGTGGCTTCTTCATTCTCTTAGTTACACGGTCAGCATACTGTTTGTTTCTCCTTCCCATATCTATACTAGCTCTAGCCTTAGAGTGCATATCCCTGGCTAAGGCAGCTTTCTTCTCACCATTAGCAAACTCCTGCAACAAAGAAACAATATACTAGAAGGCAAAGTACAAGTGTCAATGTTAGGCAAATTAAGCAAAAATTCCTTTAACCGAATCATCAAGATCGGCCTACCATCTCTCACATGCAAAGTCTGTTTCTTTCTCTTTTCTCTCGGTGTTTCACTCACCATTGGGCCATTTAATCGTTTCTTTTCACTCTTGGCCTCTTTTTCCCCTTCTCCTTCATTTTTTCTCTTCTATCTTTTCACTTTTCTCACTATTTTGCTCTCTCAAACTTGGAACCTCACTCCCTTTTTCCTTAAAAGCCGAAGTCTCTTTCTCAGGTAGCTTCTTTTGATTAATAGATACTTCAAATTCCTGCAAAGGATCCATAAACACACTTGGCAAAGACGGGTTAGGATCATTGATGGTTAAACAATCTTCTTTGCACAAAGGTACAAATATAGGTTGAACTTGTTTTTCCTTTTCTTCTCCCTCTTTCTTTTTATTTGTACTCAGTATATTTTCACTCATTTTATTTTTACACTCTTTTTCTTTATTTACAGCCTCAAGTGTCATCCTTTTCTCTTCACATTGGTCTTTATACTCTTCTTTTGAGGAAAATGATCTTGGATCGGTCATCCACCCATCCTTTGTGAATGAATACCTATTGACATAATCCACATTTTTCCTTCCTTGCACCCTTCCTAACTTATTGTTCAAATCCCTAAAGTAATGATTAGGATTATCAACCTTCTTCTCTTCATGAGTTTGAAATCTATTTGGTGTAGTACTAGGTCGAACTCTTGTTGTATTAGAGCGTTGGGCAGCTTTAATCTCCTGCAACTCCTTTCTCATATCTTGGACAGAATTGTTGAAGGTTCTAAACTGTCCTAGAATTGACTCCATTACAAGTTTCAATTGGGGATCCTCCATTTGACTTCCCTCCCCACTATTATCTCCAAATGTGCCTGCACTCATGGTTAGTGTTCAAGAATAGAAAACACGAAAAAAAAATTTGAGTTAGTGATAAAGCACTCCCTCACGTGTTTACACTCCTCAATCACTTCTTGCAATTCCTCCAATTGTACTTCAGAATCGTAGATTAACCAACCAATTCGAAAGCACGTTTTAGAATCAAGGAAATGAATCTTAACAATAAAAGTAAGCACAAACTCTAGAAAGAAGACTCAAAACGACATTGGATGATAGTACAAGGACAAGATGATGTACTACTTGATTATATTAATTTAGAGTGTAGTGAACAAACAAATACACCCTAATAATGTAATAGAAGCAAAAGAAGCTCAAAACAAGAATTAAGCAAACTAGAATTTAAAAAGACAATTTCTGGATATGATGTATGAATTTAGTTTACTACAAAGCAAACCAAATATGGGCCTGATTACTTCTACCCAATCAAAGCAAGTAAACAATAAAAACCAAATTTTCAGAATTGACACAGAAATTATAGTGATAACCAGATGTACTTTGACACGGATCCATCATCACTCGTCGCTGGATCACAAGGAGGCATGGTGAACGACGAAGGAGATCCATTGGTGCTTCCTATTGGACCGATTACAAGGAGCCGTGCCAAGCGATATGGGGCAGCCATATCATTATTTGTTCAAGCCCAAATAACACAAGAACTGCATGATGTTGCATTCAACAAGTGTTGTGAGGAACTTGAAGGCATTCCTAGGCTTCTAATGTTGTTGGTGGCTCTTTAAGTGGAGGAAAGCACGCTGCTACAGTAACGTGCTACAGGAACTCAGAAGCGCTACAGTGCTACAGGAACTCAGAAGCGCTACAGTGCCGCGCCAATCAGTTTGACTTTGCTACAGTAAATTTGACTTTTCTACAGTAACGTGCTACAGGAACTCAGACGCGCTACAGTAACGCGTTTTATGTTTTATGCTTCATTAAGCCCTAGTTTCTTGTTTTAGTATAAATATCTTGTATTCCATGTAAGAAGACGATTTTTGAGATATTGAAAACTTCATTTGTTTAAGCTTTGCTTGTACTCCTTTGCTTAGAGTGATAGTGAGAGATTGCTTCCTCTAATTGCATCAAGAATTAAGGTAAGCTTATCAACTTGTTTGTGGCGTTTATCTTGTTCTTTGCTCGATTATTGGTGTTACCGTTTCATTATAAACGTGGGGTGCCATAGAGCATTTAATCTCGATTATTGGTGTTTCCGTTTCATTATAAACGTGGGGTGCCATAGAGGCGAACTTATATCTCATTCTTTGATCCGATCCGTATCATTTGGTATCAGAGCCAAATCAAAGTTTTGGGGTAAGTTCTGTTATCTTAGTTAGGAATTTAAGTTTTCTTGTTGTTGGATTCCATTGTTGTTTGTCTTATTTCTTGATTTCATTGCAGATCTGGAATTTTCTCTTTAGATCTTGTTGGATCTAGGTGTTTCCTCGTTAGATCTTCTTAGATCTGGAATTTTCTCTTTGGATTTTGTTGCATCTATATATTTTCTCGCTGGATCTACTTAGATCTAGAATTACCTTCTATTGAATCTTCTTGTTGTTGCTTGTTCTTCAGTTAGAAAAAAAAAAAAAAATCAATTGATTACATTTATTACGAATTTATAAGTTATTAAATACCAAATCTGGAGATTTGTTTGTGTTCTTGAATCTTGTTGATCAAATCAAAAAAAAAAAAAAAAAGTGATTGTTGGACAACTAATTATTACCTACCAAATTTGACTTGGGAGACACAAAAGCATTGTTGGACAACATAATCATTACCTACCTATATTGAAATTGGAAGACACAATTGCTGGACAACCTAAAAGCATTTGACTTAAATTGGGATCCTATCTTGAGAGAACACAAATCATTGCTGGAAAGGTTGATACTTTGCTTGGACCGACTATAATACATTTATATACACAAGCATGCAATTTTATAGTTAAAGATAATCAACCTGTGATATCAAGTAAATCTGTGACATCAATTTCTGTGTCAATTCTGAAAATTTGGTTTTTTATTGTTTGCTTGCTTTGATTGGGTAAAATTAATTAGGTCCATATTTGGTTTGCTTTGTAGTAAACTAAATTCACACATCATATCCAGAAATTGTCCTTTTAAATTCTAGTTTGTTTAATTATTGTTTTGAGCTGCCGTTGCTTCTATTACATTATTAGGGTGTATTTGTTTGTTCACTACACTCTAAATTAATATAATCAAGTAGTACATCATCTTGTCTTCGTACTACCATCCATTATCGTTTTCAGTCTTCTTTCTAGAGTTTGTGCTTACTTTTATTGTTAAGATTTATTTCCTTGATTCTAAAACGTGCTTTCAAATTGGTTGGTTAACCTACGGTTCTGAAGTACAATTCGAGGAATTGCAAGGAGTGATTGCGGAGTGTAAACACGTGAGGGAGTGCTTTATCACTAACTCAAATCTTTTTCGTGTTTTCTATTCTTGAATACTAACCATGAGTACAGGCACATCTGGAGGTGGTAACGGAGATGGAAATCCAATTAGAGATCCTCAACTAAAATTGTTCATGGAATCTATCCAAGGACAATTTAGAACCTTTAACAATCTCTTTCAAGACATGAGGGAAGAATTGCAAGAGCTGAAGGCTTCACAAAGTTCTAATGCCACTAGAGTCCGTCCCCAAGTTAGAATTCAAACCCCTGATGATGAGGAGACTGAAGGTACTAATCCTAATAAAATTGATGGAGACTTGGGAGCAATCAAAATGAGGATCCCAGAATTCAAGGGCAACAACAATGCTGAAGAATACCTTGAATGGGAGAGAAAGGTAGAACAAATCTTTGAATGCCATAACTATTCCCAGGAGAAGAAATCCCATCTTGCAGCTGTGGAGTTCAAAGGATATGCTATGTTTTGGTGGGAACAATTGCTACTAAAAAGAAGAAGCAGGGGAATGCGACCAGTACCACCATGGGAGATCATGAAGGAGTTAATGCACCAAAAGTTTGTTCCTGCTCATTACTTCAGGGATTTACATAATAAATTAGCAAGAATGGTGCAAGGAGGGAGGAGCGTGGAAGAGTACTACAAAGAGATGGAGATTTGCATGGCAAGAGCCAAGATTGAGGAAGATGTCCAAATCACCATGTCACGATTCCTTGGAGGTCTAAACAAAGACATTGCTGATGCCTTAGAGATGTATAGGTATGATACCTTAGAGGAGATGATAGATATGGCCATGAAACTTGAAAGACAGAAAAAGGGGAGATCCACCAACAAGTATTCTAGCAACACATGGGGATCCAAATGGCCCAAAGAAGGTGAGAAGAAAGATTTCAAAGGCCCTAGTTTCCAAAGAACAGAATCAGTTTCGAAAGGTAAAGAGGTTGCCCAAACTACATTCAAGGGAAACAAAGGTACTTCTAACTCTATAAACCCTGCTAGAGAGATTAAATGCTTTAAGTGTTTAGGAAAGGGGCATATTGCATCTCAATGTCCTAATAAAAGGGTTATGATTGTTAGGGAAGATGGTAATATTAGTTCTGAATCTGAATGTAGTGATTGTGATGATTTGCCTCATTTGCATGATGTTGATAATGATAAGTCAGATGAGGATGAGCATAACTTGTTGTTTGCTGAACGTGGAGAATCTCTAGTTGTTAGGCGAGTTTTGAATATGCATGTTAAGGAGGAGAGCCTTGAACAACGTGAGAACATCTTTCACACTAGATGCTTGATACATGGAAAAGTGTGCTTGCTTATTATTGATGGGGGTAGTTGCACTAATGTTGCTAGTGTGAGTATGGTGAATAAGTTGAATTTGGCATGTCTTAAACATCCTAAACCTTATAGACTGCAATGGTTGAATGATGGTGGAGAGGTGAAGGTGACACGCCAGGTGCTTGTGCCGTTCTCTATTGGGTGGTACAAAGATGAAATTTTATGTGATGTAGTACCGATGCAGGCAGGCCATCTATTGCTGGGAAGACCATGGCAATATGATCGAAAGGCACTACATGATGGGTTCTTTAACCGATACTCTTTGGTTCATAAGGGGAAGAAGGTGACTCTTGTTCCATTATCACCTCAAGAAGTATACACCGATCAGAAGAAAATACTTGAGAGAGAAAGAGAGACTTCAGCTTTGAGGGAAAATGAGAGTGAGGCTTCCAGTTCGAGAGAACTAAAGAGTGTTAAAAGAGAGGTTGAAAAGAAAGAGGCCACAAAAGATACCAAACCGATTGGTGGCCCAAAAGTGAGTGAAACACAACGAGGGGAGAGAAAGAAACACACTTTTTATGCGAGAGCTAGAGAGGTTAAGTGTGCCATAGCCTTGAGGCAACCCGTGTTGCTTCTTAGGTTCAAGGAAATTTTATTTTCTAACACTGACACTAATCTTGATGGTTTACCTCCTGTGTTTGTTTCTATGTTACAGGAATTCACTGATGTTTTTCCAGAGGAGCTACCTAGTGGATTACCACCTTTGAGAGGGATAGAACATCAGATTGATTTCATTCCCGGTTCCACCATTCCAAATCGACCAGCCTATCGAAGCAATCCAACAGAGACAAAGGAGTTGCAGAGGCAAGTTGATGAGCTTATGGAGAAAGGATTGGTGCGAGAGAGCATGAGTCCTTGTGCCGTTCCAGTACTTTTAGTACCCAAAAAGGATGGTACATGGCGAATGTGCATTGATTGTAGGGCGGTCAACAAAATCACTGTAAAGTATAGACACCCTATTCCTAGACTTGATGATATGTTAGATGAATTGTGTGGGTCTACTTACTTTACAAAGATCGATTTAATGAGCGGTTATCATCAAATTCGGATGCAACTAGGTGATGAGTGGAAAACTGCTTTCAAAACTAAGTATGGTTTGTATGAATGGTTAGTAATGCCTTTTGGATTATCTAATGCACCTAGTACGTTTATGAGGCTTATGAACCATGTCTTACGAGCTTTCTTAGGAAAATTTGTAGTTGTGTACTTTGATGATATACTTGTATATAGCAAGTCTCTTAATGATCACGTTGGGCATGTTAGGCTAGTATTACAAGCTTTGAGAACTGAACAATTGTATGCTAAGCTTAAGAAATGCACATTTTGTATAGATAGACTTGTGTTCCTTGGTTTTGTTGTAAGTGCGCAGGGTATAGAGGTAGATGAGGAGAAAGTGAAAGCTATTAAGGAATGGCCGACGCCGAAATCAGCTTCGGATGTGCGAAGTTTCCATGGGTTGGCAAGTTTCTACCGACGGTTTGTACAAGATTTCTCTTCGATTGCCGCACCACTCACAGAGGTAATTAAAAAGGAAGTTGGGTTCAAGTGGGGCGAGGAACAACAGAAAGCGTTTGAGATGCTTAAAGGGAAGTTGACATCCGCTCCTATACTTTCTTTACCTAATTTTGAGAACACCTTTGAAATTGAGTGTGATGCTTCTGGTGTAGGAATTGGAGGAGTACTGATGCAAGAGAAGAAACCAATTGCCTATTTCAGTGAGAAGTTGAACGGGGCACAACTCAATTACTCGACCTATGATAAGGAGCTATATGCCTTGGTGAGGACTTTGAGCGTATGGCAACACTACTTACTACCTAAGGAGTTTGTCATTCATACTGACCATGAAGCCCTAAAACATTTGAAGGGTCAAGGTAAGCTCAACAAGCGACATGGTAAGTGGGTTGAGTTCATTGAACAATTCCCTTACGTTATTAAATACAAGCATGGAAAGGATAACGTTGTTGCTGATGCATTGTCACGGAGATATACTTTACTTACTACTGTTAGCTCTAAATTGATAGGATTTGAGTATGTTAAGGATTTGTATGAGTCTGACTCTGATTTTGGCAATGTATATTTGGCATGTGAACACGGGGCATTTGATAAATTTTATCGACACGAAGGATATTTGTTTAGGGGCAGTAAACTTTGTGTTCCTAAATGCTCTATGCGTGATTTGCTTGTACTTGAGTCTCACTGTGGGGGATTGATGGGACATTTTGGGGTACATAAGACTTATGACATGTTGAATGAACATTTTTATTGGCCTCATATGCGTAAAGATGTCGAGAAGGTTTGTGATTCTTGTCTTACTTGTAAACAGGCCAAATCTAAGTCTATGCCTCATGGGTTGTATATGCCTTTACCAGTTCCTAGCTCACCTTGGGTTGATATATCTATGGATTTTGTACTTGGATTACCTAAGACTAGGCATGGTAGAGACAGTATATTTGTAGTAGTTGATAGGTTCAGCAAAATGGCTCATTTCATTCCTTGTCACAAAACTGATGATGCTATTCATGTTGCTGAATTATTCTTTAGAGAGGTGGTACGATTACATGGAGTTCCGCGGACTATTGTTTCTGATAGGGATGCTAAGTTCCTTTCACATTTTTGGCGGGTTTTGTGGGGTAAACTCGGTACAAAATTACTTTATTCGACTACTTGTCATCCACAAACTGATGGACAAACTGAGGTTGTGAATAGGACTTTGGGAACTTTACTTCGTACTATAGTGGGTAAAAATTTAAAAACTTGGGAGGATTGTTTGCCATTTATTGAATTTGCATATAATCGAAGCATACATTCTACTTCAGGTTTTACTCCATTTGAACTTGTTTATGGATTTAACCCACTAACTGTTTTGGACCTTATTCCTTTACCTTTACATGAGCTCTCTAGTTTAGATGGTGAACAGAAAGCTAAACTGGTGAAGTCTTTACATGAGAAGGCTCGAGCAAATATTGAAAAGAGGAACAAACAGTATGCTGACAAGGCCAATAAAGGAAGGAGGAAGCTAGTGTTTGCGCCTGGAGATTGGGTTTGGGTGCACCTTCGGAAGGAAAGGTTTCCCAGCCAACGAAAGTCTAAACTAGATGCACGTGGAGATGGTCCATTCCAAGTCTTGGAACGCGTCAATGACAATGCCTACAAGATAGACTTACCAGGTGAGTATGGTGTTTCCGCTACCTTTAACGTTAGTGATTTGTCTCCTTTTGACATGGATGCAGATTTGAGGACAAATCTTTTTGAGGAAAGGGGGGATGACACGGATCCATCATCACTCGTCGCTGGATCACAAGGAGGCATGGTGAACGACGAAGGAGATCCATTGGTGCTTCCTATTGGACCGATTACAAGGAGCCGTGCCAAGCGATATGGGGCAGCCATATCATTATTTGTTCAAGCCCAAATAACACAAGAACTGCATGATGTTGCATTCAACAAGTGTTGTGAGGAACTTGAAGGCATTCCTAGGCTTCTAATGTTGTTGGTGGCTCTTTAAGTGGAGGAAAGCACGCTGCTACAGTAACGTGCTACAGGAACTCAGAAGCGCTACAGTGCTACAGGAACTCAGAAGCGCTACAGTGCCGCGCCAATCAGTTTGACTTTGCTACAGTAAATTTGACTTTTCTACAGTAACGTGCTACAGGAACTCAGACGCGCTACAGTAACGCGTTTTATGTTTTATGCTTCATTAAGCCCTAGTTTCTTGTTTTAGTATAAATATCTTGTATTCCATGTAAGAAGACGATTTTTGAGATATTGAAAACTTCATTTGTTTAAGCTTTGCTTGTACTCCTTTGCTTAGAGTGATAGTGAGAGATTGCTTCCTCTAATTGCATCAAGAATTAAGGTAAGCTTATCAACTTGTTTGTGGCGTTTATCTTGTTCTTTGCTCGATTATTGGTGTTACCGTTTCATTATAAACGTGGGGTGCCATAGAGCATTTAATCTCGATTATTGGTGTTTCCGTTTCATTATAAACGTGGGGTGCCATAGAGGCGAACTTATATCTCATTCTTTGATCCGATCCGTATCATACTTGATGTCACAGGTTGATTATCTTTAACTATAAAATTGCATGCTTGTGTATATAAATGTAGTATCGTCGGTCCAAGCAAAAGAATTCAACCTTTCTAGTAATGATTTGTGTTCTCTCAAGATAGGATCCCAATCTAAGTCAAAATATCTTTAGGTTGTCCAGCAATTGTGTCTTCCAATTCAACTTAAGTAGGTAATGACCTTAACAAATTCTGACTTATCTCTCTTTAACAATGACTTTTTTTTTTTTTTTTTTGTGTTGTAAGATCTAATTAATAAGATCTAAGGTTGCAATGTCTGGATCTTTTTTTTTTTTTTATCAAGAAATAAGCAAACAACAAGAAGATTCAAAGATAGATCTTGAATTAGTCAAAAGGGTAACTAGAAAATGATGTAAACAATAAGAAGATACAAAGAGAAAACTAGATTCAAGAAGATTTAAAGAGAAAATGTCTAGATCCAACAAGATCTAAAGAGATAATGTCCAGATCCAACAAGATCTAAAGAGATAATGTCTAGATCCAGCAAGATCTAAAGAGATAATGTCTAGATCTCAGAATGAAGAGAAATCACAAAGATAAACATCAATGAACGAATAAGAAAACTCAATTCCTAACTAAGATAACAGAACTTACCCCAAAAACTTTGATTTGGCTCTGATACCAAATGACGCGGAACCGGGATCGGGAATCAAAGGAATGGGATATAAGTTCGCCTCTATGGCACCCCACGTTTATATTGAAACGGAAACACCAATAATCGACATTAATCGCTCTATGGCACCCCACGTTTATAGTGAAACGGTAACACCAATAATCGAGCAAAGAACAAGATAAACGCCACAATGAATTAATAAGTTTACCTTAATTCTTGATGCAATTAGAGGAAGCAATTTCTCACTATCACTCTAAGCAAGGAGAACAAGCAAAGCTTGAACAAATGAAGTTTATCAATATCTTAAAAAAAAGTTGTGTTTACAATGAAGATGAGAGTATTTATACTAAACCTAAACATATTAGGTTACAAAGATAACAAATAAAGCATAAAACATAAAACAGGCTTGAGTCGCGCTCGCGCATTGTAGGTTCGCGCTCGCGACTTATGCCAACTAGCTCTCTGCCTCGCGAGTTGCGCTTCTCGCGCTCGCGCAGTGTAGGTTCGCGCTCGCGAGTGTTGACCGCGCTCGCGCATGTGAGGCTCGCGCTCGCGAGCTGCGCGGCCTAACTCTCTGCCTTTCGTTTGCGCTTCTCGCGCTCGCGCACGGTAAGGTCGCGCTCGCGAGATGTGGTCGCGCTCGCGTATGTGAAGCTCGCGCTCGCGAGTTACACTGCCTAACCCTCTGCCTCTCCTTTGCACTTCTCGCGCTCTCGTAGGCCAAGCTCGCGCTCGCGAGTTATGCTGGCGCCTAGCCACTGTAGCAAATTCAACAGCAACTGTAGCAAATTCAAGGCCACTGTAGCAAGGTCAAACTAATTGGCATGGGCACTGTAGCAGGCGTGCTTTCCTCCATTTCAACTTCACATGCCACCAACAACATTAGAAGCCTAGGAATGTCTTCAAGTTCCACAAAATGCTTCATCATGATGCTCTTGTGTGATTTGGACTTGAATATAAGAACATGGCTGCCCATATCTCTTTGCATGACTTCCTGTAATTAGCCCTTTAGGAAGCACCAATGGATCTCCCATGTTATATCCCATATTCCCTTGAGCTCCATGGTTGAGTGTCGGCGGATCCGTATCAGGAACTCCTACATTGAAGCACGCCCGTGCCAAATAGCACACCCAGGCCGTGCTTGTCCCTGCCTCTCAAATATTAGTTAGTTATTTTTGAGTTTTTGCTTTGCTAATATGGGTTGGGCCTCCAATATTTCGGCCACCCTTGAATAATTAGCCTTATTTTGTTTAAATTTAGTCAATCTTTAGTAGATTTGGATTAGATATCCAAATCCTTAAGTTGTTATAATTTTGTTAGTCTTATCCTTAGTTGGTTTAGATTTGCTAAATCCTACTCCTTAGCTAACTCTAAATCCTTTAAGGATCTGGACCTCTTAGATTAGTATAAATAGCTTGTTATTTTGTAATTATAAAACAATTATTCAATGAATTAAAGACTACTTCTTCATGCTTAGGTGTGTTCATGTTTTTAGAGAGTGTGAGATTGCATTCTTCTAATTGCATCAAGAATCAAGGTAAACTTATCAATTCTTTGTGGCGTTTATCTTATTCTTTTACTCTATTATTGGTGTTCTTGCTTCTTTAAGCTTTGGGTGCCATAGAGGGGAATTTATTCTAGATCTTTGATCTCTTCCAAAACTTGTCATTGAGTTCATGAAATTTATTTTCATTGGGTTCCGCGTCAGTTTGGTATCAGAGCCAAAGATTAAGGTAAATTCTTATTTATCTTAGCTCTAGGATCTGTGTTTATTTGTTTTCTTATTCTTATTGTTCTTGTGTTTGTTTTCTTCTTCATCTTGTTTCTTTTGTGTTTGTTTTCTTGTTTGATTAGTTCAATTCGTTTTTGCTTCAATTAAATTTAGTAATTTCGTGCTTGTTTCAATTCTGGAAGTTTAGATCTTAGATCTTGTTGACCAAAAAAAAAAAAAAAAAAAAGTATAGAAAAAATTTTCGTCCACCATTGAAATTTGTTTGTGTGGATCTTGTTTTGTTCCTGAATCCAAGGGATTTGATCCTAATTCAAAGGGATTTTATCTTATTTTGTGGGATTTTGCCATATTTTTTTGGGATTATTCCTAATCCTTAGGAGAATTGACCATATTTAGTGGGATTGTTCCTAATCCTAAAAGGATTTGACCATATTTTATGGGATTTAGTTATCCACTATAATCTTGTGATAAAATCCAATCTTAACTACTTGTGGATAAGATAACAAAAAATTAGTTGACCATATCTTTTGAGATTGAGCAAAATCTACTACAATCCTTGTCAAATCTAAGAATCCTACTTAAATTGGGTTGCATTAAAAGGGACACAAGGCAGCACTCCCGTGCTTCACCTCAAGCACTACCGTGCACTTTTCTGACTTCCACTTGTTGGACTAAGATCTTACACGCACGCCCGTGCTCCATCTAGCACGCCCGTGCACGGTTCTGAACCTATTAAACAAACTGTTTTCTTTTGTTTTTCTTTGATTACTTGCTTTGTTTTGGGTAGAATTAATTAGGTCCATATTTGGTTTGCTTTGTAGTAAGCTGAATTCATACATTATATCCTAATATTGTCTTTCAAATTCTAGTTTCTTTGTTTTTGTGTGAGCTTTCTGTTGCTTCTATTACATTATTAGGGTGTGTTTGCTTGTTCACTACACTCTAATTGATCATTAAAGTAGTGCATTGTTTATGTTCTTGTGCTACTGTCCATATCGTTTTGAGTCTTCTTTCTAGAACTTGTGCTTGCTTTTCATTGTTAAGTTTTATTCCTTGATTCTAAACGTGCTTTTGAGTTGATTGGTTGAACTAAGATTCTGAAGTTCAATTGGAAGAATTGCAAGGAGTGAGTGATTCAAGAGTGTAAACACGTGAGGGAGTGACTTATCAATAACCCAAATCTTTTGTGTTTTCTTTTGAATACTAACCATGAGTACAAATAATAGTGAGGATGAAAGTCAAATAGATGATTCCCAATTAAAACTTGTAATGGAATCAATCCAAGAACAGTTTGAAAGCTTCAACAGTTTCTTCCAAGATATGAGAAAGGGTTTGAAGGAGATTAAAGCTGCCCAACGCTCTAATACAACAAGAGCTCGTCCTAGTATTACACTAACCAGATTTCAAATACCTAAAGATGAGGAGGTCGATAATCCTAATTGTTACTTTAGGAATTTGAACAATAATTCAGGAAGGAAGCAAGAAAGGAAAAGTGTGGATTACCTCAATAGGTATTCATTCACAAAGGATGGGTGGATGACTGATTCAAATTCATCTTTCTCAAAAGAAGTGTATGAAGACCAATATGAAAAGAAAAAGATGAGTTTTGAGACTGTCAATAAAGAAAAAGAAAGTAAAAGTAAAATGAGTGAAAACATGATAAGTGAAAATAAAAAGAAAGAGGGGGAAGGAAAGGAAAAACAAATTCAACCTATAATTGTACCTTTGTGCAAAGAAGTTTGTGTAACCATCAATGGTCTTAACCCATCTTTCCCAAGTATGTTTGTTGATCCTTTGCAATAAATTGAAAATGTATTTCCAGAAGAAGATTGCCAATCTTCAATTGAGGATAAACAGATGATTCTTGATCCATTATCACCTCAAGAAGTATATGAAGATCAAAGGAAGATAATTGAGAGAGAAAGAGAGGTTTCGACCTTGAAAGAAAATGAGAATGAGGCTTTGAGTTCAAAAGAACCAGAGTGTGAAAAGAGTGAAGAAAAAGAGGAGGAAGAGGCCACAGAACAAAAGAGTGAAAAGAGTAAGGAGGAAGAGAAAGAGGCCATAAAAGATACAAAACAAATTAATGGCCCAATTGTGTATGTGAAAAAGAGAGAGATCCAAAACAGTGTGAGAGAGGGTAGACCAGTCTTGATAATTCGGTTTAAGGAGTTTTTGCATAGTTTGACTAACATTAACACTTTTTCTCTACCTTCTAGTTCTGTTTCTTTGTTGCAGGGATTTCCTCAAAGTGAAGAAAAGCCTACATTGGTGAAGGAGATGCACGCTAAGGCTAGGGTTCATATGAACATGAAGAACAAAAGCTATGCCAACCGTGCCAACAAGAGAAAAAGGCATGATGTGTTTAAACCTGGAGATTGGATTTGGGTACATTTTCGCAAGGAAAAGTTTCCCAACCAAAGGAAGATTAAGTTTGATAAACATGGAGATAGAGCATTACAAGTCTTAGAGCACATTGATGACAACACCTACAAGATAGACTTACCAGGTGAGTATGATGTTTCCATCGCTTTCAATGTTAGTAATTTGTCTCCTTTTGACATTAATGCAGATTCAAGGATGAACCTTTTCGAGGAAAAGGGGAATGATACGAATCCGCCATCACTCATCCGTGGAACTCAAGGGGGCAAGGAGAACAACATGAAAAATCCATTAATGCTTCCTAGTGGATCAACTACAAGAAGTCATGCAAAGAAATATGGAGTAACCATGGAGAACAAGGGAGCATGGATACCTCAACTTCTAACTAAGATTCGAGGACGAATCTTTTCGAGGAAAGGGGGAATGATACGAAATGGCTACCACTCAAACATAAAGCTCAAGGAAGCATGGAGAACATCTAAGTTTCTCACATTAATAGAAGCACATGTTGAATGGGAACATGAATTGGTTAGCACGCCCGTGCTAGATGGCACACCCCAGGCCGTGCCCTCATCTGACTTGCTGAGGAAAACAACTACCTTGAAGCACACCCCGTGCCAAATAGCACACCCAGGCCGTGCTTCCCTCTGACTTTGAAGCACCCCCGTGCCAAATAGCACACCCAGGCCGTGCTTCCCTCTGACTCTCACGAGGGAACTCCTACATTGAAGCACGCCCGTGCCAAATAGCACACCCAGGCCGTGCTTGTCCCTGCCTCTCAAATATTAGTTAGTTATTTTTGAGTTTTTGCTTTGCTAATGGGTTGGGCCTCCAATATTTCGGCCACCCTTGAATAATTAGCCTTATTTTGTTTTAGATTTAGTCAATCTTTAGTAGATTTGGATTAGATATCCAAATCCTTAAGTTGTTATAATTTTGTTAGTCTTATCCTTAGTTGGTTTAGATTTGCTAAATCCTACTCCTTAGCTAACTCTAAATCCTTTAAGGATCTGGACCTCTTAGATTAGTATAAATAGCTTGTTATTTTGTAATTATAAAACAATTATTCAATGAATTAAAGACTACTTCTTCATGCTTAGGCGTGTTCATGTTTTTAGAGAGTGTGAGATTGCATTCTTCTAATTGCATCAAGAATCAAGGTAAACTTATCAATTCTTTGTGGCGTTTATCTTATTCTTTTACTCTATTATTGGTGTTCTTGCTTCTTTAAGCTTTGGGTGCCATAGAGGGGAATTTATTCTAGATCTTTGATCTCTTCCAAAACTTGTCATTGAGTTCATGAAATTTATTTTCATTGGGTTCCGCGTCACAAATCCCACAAATTATGGTCAAATCCCTAAAATTTAGGAACAAATCCCACAAATTATGGTCAAATCCCTAAGGATTAGGAACAAATCCCTTAAATCAAGGTCAAATCCCTAAGAATTAGGAATAAAATCCACACAACTCAAGCAATATTAATGGTGGACGAAAATTTTTATACTCTTTTTTTTAGTCAACAAGATCTAAGATCAAAACTTCCAGACTTGAACAAGAACGAAATTAATAAATTTAATTGAAGCAAAAACGAATTGAACTAACCAAACAAGAAAACAAATGATATGGATCCATTGGTGCTTCCTAGTGGGCTTGGATGTGTTCTTATCCCTTGTTGCTTGTTTTGGTCTAATTAATATGTAAGGGATATGGGCTCATAGTGTTTATTTAAGTTGTTTTGGGTTGGTTTTATGATGCATGCAATCTGCCCAATATCAAGTTGTTTGTTTTGGGCTGGAAATGACTTTATTTTGTGTTTTCTCAAGATAAGATCCCAAATCAAGTCAAAATATGATATCCTTCAATTGAATGTAAGGTAGACTATCAATAAATTCCCAAATCAAGTCAAAATGCCTTTGTTATCCAGCAATTGTGTCTTCCAATTCAACTTAAGTAGGTAATGACCTTAACAACAATTTGACTTATCTCTCTTTAACTTTTTTTTTTTTTATGATCTAATTAGTAAGATCTAAGGCTGCAATGTCCAGATTTCCCTTTTGTTTTTTTTTTATTATCAAGAAACAAGCAAACAACAAGAATAATCAAAGATAGATCTTGAATTAGTCAAAAGGGTAACTAGAAAATGATGCAAACAATAAGAAGATACAAAGAGAAAACTAGATTCAGGAAGATTTAAAGAGAAATTATCTAAATCCAACAAGATCTAAAGAGAAATTATCTAGATCCAACAAGATCTAAAGAGATAATGTCTAGATCCAACAAGATCTAAAGAGATAATGTGTAGATCTCAGAATGAAAAGAAAACACGAAGATAAACAACAATGAATCCAACAACAAGAAAACTCAAATTCCTAACTAAGATAACAGAACTTACCCCAAAACTTTGATTTGTCTCCGATACCAAATGATAAGGAACCGGGATCAGAAATCAAAGGAATGAGATGTAAGTTCGCCTCTATGGCACCCCACGTTTATAATGAAACGGAAACACCAATAATCGAGATTAAAACGCTCTATGGCACCCCATATTTATAATGAAACGGTAACACCAATAATCGAGCAAAGAACAAGATAAACGCCACAAATGAATTGATAAGTTTACCTTAATTCTTGATGCAATTAGAGGATAGCAAATTCTCACAATCACTCTAATTAAGAAGAACATGCAAGAGCATGAACAATTCTGCCTTTGATTCAAATTATGCCAAAAAAATCTCGTTTTACATCTTAAGGAGGCTATTTATATGCCTTAAACAAACATAACCCTAAAGAAGAGCATCTAACTAGGCTGCCCTAGGGCCAAAACACATGGGCTTAACTCTAAAACACAAAATAAAGTCATTTCCAGCCCAAAACAAACAACTTGATATTGGGCAGATTGCATGCATCATAAAACCAACCCAAAACAACTTAAATAAACACTATGAGCCCATATCCCTTACATATTAATTAGACCAAAACAAGCAACAAGGGATAAGAACACATCCAAGCCCACTAGGAAGCACTAATGGATCCATATCAACAAACACAAGAAACAAGATGAACAAGAAAACAAACACAAGAACAAGAAGAACAATAAACAAATAAACACAAACCTTAGAACTAAGATAAATAAGAATTTACCTTAATCTTTGGCTCTGATACCAAACTGACGCGGAACCCAATGGAAATAAATTCCATGAACTCTATGACAAGTTTTGGAAGAGATCAAAGATCTAAATAAACTCCCCCTCTATGGCACGCAAAGCTTAAAGAAGCAAGAACACCAATAATAGAGTAATAGAATAAGATAAACGCCACAAAAGAATTGATAAGTTTTCCTTGATTCTTGATGCAATTAGAAGAATGCAATCTCACACTCTGTCTAAAGCAAAGAACACGCCTAAGCATGAACAAGTTGAAGAAATTCTATTTCATTGATTGAATAATAATGTATGAATAATTACAAAATAACAAGCTATTTATACTAATCTAAGAGGTCCAGATCCTTAAAGGATTTAGAGTTAGCTAAGGAGTAGGATTTAGCAAATCTAAACCAACTAAGGATATGACTAACAAAATCACAACAACTTAAGGATTTGGATATCTAATCCAAATCTACTAAAGATTAGCTAAATCTAAACAAATCTAGGATAAGGATTAACTAATCCAAATCAACTAAAGATTAGCTAAAATCTAAACAAATCTAGGATAAGGAATAATTAATCCAAACCAACTAAGGATAAAGAGTAATTAATCCAAACCAACTAAGGATAAGGAATAATTAATCCAAACCAACTAAGGATAAGGACTAACTAATCCAAACAAACTAAGGATAAGGAATAATTAATCCAAACCAACTAAGGATAAAAATTAAAAGGGTGGCCCAATTTATTGGTGGCCCAACCCATTAACAACATCACAACTCAAAACTAACAAAAATGGGCTAACTTATTATGCCAAAGTTAGGCTCTAGTATGGCCAGGGCATGCCATATGCTGGAATTTCAGATTTGATCTCAACATGTGTGATATGGATCCATTGGTGCTTCCTAGTGGGCTTGGATGTGTTCTTATCCCTTGTTGCTTGTTTTGGTCTAATTAATATGTAAGGGATATGGGCTCATAGTGTTTTATTTAAGTTGTTTTGGGTTGGTTTTATGATGCATGCAATCTGCCCAATATCAAGTTGTTTGTTTTGGGCTGGAAATGACTTTATTTTGTGTTTTAGAGTTAAGCCCATGTGTTTTGGCCCTAGAGCAGCCTAGTTAGATGCTCTTCTTTAGAGTTATGTTTGTTTAAGGCATATAAATAGCCTCCTTAAGATGTAAAACGAGATTTTTGGCATAATTTGAATCAAAGGCAGAATTGTTCATGCTCTTGCATATTCTTCTTAATTAGAGTGATTGTGAGAATTTGCTATCCTCTAATTGCATCAAGAATTAAGGTAAACTTATCAATTCATTTGTGGCGTTTATCTTGTTCTTTGCTCGATTATTGGTGTTACCGTTTCATTATAAACGTGGGGTGCCATAGAGCGTTTAATCTCGATTATTGGTGTTTCCGTTTCATTATAAACGTGGGGTGCCATAGAGGCGAACTTACATCTCATTTCTTTGATTCCCGATCCCGGTTAAGGAAGCAAGGTGAAGGATCCTCTAGCTCTACCCGTGGGGCCAATCACAAGAGCTCGTGCAACCAAGCTACGAACAGCCTTGAATGCATTTGCTCAAGAACAAATCACATTGGAGCTTCAAGATCATAATTATGCAAGATGTGAGATTGAACTTGAAGAAGCACCAAAGCTTGTTATGATGCTTGAGGCGTGCAATGAGGCTGCCATTTGATGCATTTTACATGATTCTATACTTAGGCAAATTTAGGAGGTTGTTATCTTATTATGAGCTTAAGTATGGGTTTTGTAGGGCCTTCGGCCCATTTGCCCTATTTTGTTTAAATTCTTTTAGTGGACTTAATTAATTAAGTGTAAGGTTGGTTGGGCTTATTTTCTAGAGTAGGGCCAGCCTAAGTTAGTTAATGTTTAAGTCAGGATTGTTTTAAGTAGTTAGCTTGGACTTGTATTTAATTAAGCCCATTTGGGCCACATTAGGGATAAGCTTGGGCTAACTTAAGTTAATAGCTAAATTAGGGTTAGCTTAGGTTACTTATAATGTTGTAAGAGTTGCACAGCAGCCACCATTGAATTGAAATCAACACAAAACGTTTTCTTCTTGTTCTTTCAAGAACAGATTGTGTTCTTCATAGAACCAAAAATATCCTTAGTAGTTAAGCTTGTGAGTTCTACAAGATTAATTGCACCAAGAATTTCAGAGTTGTTTTCAAGAGTACTTGAAGGTAAGTTTCTGATTCTTGTTCTAAATTCCTTGCTTTCTCTCTTCAAGAGTACTTGGGGGTTAAAGGGATTGTCGGGTACTTCCGAGATTGCATGCTTTCCGCTAGATGTTCCTTGTTGATTTGCAAGAGTACTTGTTAATTGGCTAGGGTCGTATCATCAATGATAAGGAACCGGGATCGGGAATCAAAGAAATGAGATGTAAGTTCACTTCTATGGCACCCCACGTTTATAATGAAACGGAAACACCAATAATCGAGATTAAAACGCTCTATGGCACCCCACGTTTATAATGAAATGGTAACACCAATAATCGAGCAAAGAACAAGATAAACGCCACAAATGAATTGATAAGTTTACCTTAATTCTTGATGCAATTAGAGAATAGCAAATTCTCACAATCACTCTAATTAAGAAGAACATGCAAGAGCATGAACAATTCTGCCTTTGATTCAAATTATGCCAAAAATCTCGTTTTACATATTAAGGAGGCTATTTATATGCCTTAAACAAACATAACCCTAAAGAAGAGCATCTAACTAGGCTGCCCTAGGGCCAAAACACAGGGGCTTAACTCTAAAACACAAAATAAAGTCATTTCCAGCCCAAAACAAACAACTTGATATTGGGCAGATTGCATGCATCATAAAACCAACCCAAAACAACTTAAATAAACACTATGAGCCCATATCCCTTACATATTAATTAGACCAAAACAAGCAACAAGGGATAAGAACACATCCAAACCCACTAGGAAGCACCAATGGATCCATATCAATGTGCTTCCATCAATGTGAGAAACTTAGATGCTCCCCATGCTTCCTTGAGCTCTATGGTTGAGTGGTAGCAAATCCGTATCATTCCCCCTTTCCTCAAAAAGATTTGTCCTCGAATCTTAGTTAGAAGTTGAGGTACCCATGCTCCTTTGAGCTCCATGTGACGCGGAACCCTATGAAAATATATTCCATGAACTCTATGACAAGTTTTGGAAGAGATCAAAGATCTAGAATAAACTCCCCTCTATGGCACCCAAAGCTTAAAGAAGCAAGAACACCAATAATAGAGTAAAAGAATAAGATAAATGCCAGAAGGAATTGATAAGTTTACCTTGATTCTTGATGCAATTAGAAGAATGCAATCTCACACCCTCTAAAAACATGAACACGCCAAAGGCATGAAAGAAGAAGATCTCTCTTTTATTAATTGATTGAATAATTACAAAATAATAAGCTATTTATACTAATCTAAGAGGTCCAGATCCTTAGAGGATTTAGAGTTAGCTAAGGAGTAGGATTTAGCAAATCTAAACCAACTAAGGAGTTGACTAACAAAATCATAATAACTTAAGGATTTGGATCTCTAGTCCAAATCCACTAAAAATTGACTAAATCTAAACAAAATAAGGCTAACTAATCAAGGGTGGCCGAAATATTGGAGGCCCAACCCATTAACATTGTAAAAAACTCAAAATAAGCTAACTAACTAAATGAGAGGCAGAGACAAGCACAGTCTGGGGTGTGCTATTTGGCACGGGCGTGCTTCAATGTAGGAGTTCCCTCGTGAGAGGCAGAGGGAAGCACGGCCTGGGTGTGCTATTTGCCACGGGCGTGCTTTAATGTAGGAGTTCCCTCGTGAGAGGCAGAGGGAACACGGCCTGGGTGTGCTATTTGGCACGGGTGTGCTTCAAGGTAGTTGTTTTCCTCAGCAAGTCAGACGAGGGCACGGCCTGGGGTGTGCCATCTAGCACGGGCGTGCTAACCAATTCATGTTCCCACTCAACATGTGCTTCTATTAATGTGAGAAACTTAGGTGTTCCTTCAAGTTCTTCATAGCACTTGTTGAAAGCAAGGTCATGGAGCTCTTGTGTGATTTGTTCTTGAATGTATAAGGACATGGTTGCTCCATACTTCTTTGCACAGCTCCTTGTGATTGGTCCTGATACGGATCGGATCAAAGAATGGGATATAAGTTCGCCTCTATGGCACCCCACGTTTATAAGGAAACGGAAACACCAATAATCGAGATTAAACGCTCTATGGCACCCCACGTTTATAATGAAACGGTAACACCAGTAATCGAGCAAAGAACAAGATAAACGCCACAAACAAGTTGATAAGCTTACCTTAATTCTTGATGCAATTAGAGGAAGCAATCTCTCACTATCACTCTATGCAAAGGAGAACAAGCAAAGCTTGAACAGATGAAGTTTTCAATATCTCAAAGTTGTGTTCTTACATGGAATACAAGATATTTATACTAAAACAAGAAACTAGGGCTTAATGAAGCATAAAACAAATAAAACACGCCTAACTGTAGCACTGTAGCGCGTCTGAGTTCCTGTAGCACGTACTGTAGAAAAGTCAAATTTACCATAGCAAAGTCAAACTAATTGGCGCGGCACTGTAGCGCTTCTGAGTTCCTGTAGCGCGTTCCTGTAGCACTGTAGCGCTTCTGAGTTCCTGTAGCACGTTACTGTAGCAGTGTGCTTTCCTCCACTTAAAGAGCCACCAACAACATTAGAAGCCTAGGAATGCCTTCAAGTTCTTCACAACACTTGTTGAATGCAACATCATGCAGTTCTTGTGTTGTTTGGGCTTGAACAAATAATGATATGGCTGCCCCATATCGCTTGGCACGACTCCTTGTAATCGGTCCAATAGGAAGCACCAATGGATCTCCTTCGTTGTTCACCATGCCTCCTTGTGATCCAGCGACGAGTGATGATGGATCCGTATCATCCCCCCTTTCCTCAAAAAGATTTGTCCTCAAATCTGCATCCATGTCAAAAGGAGACAAATCACTAACGTTAAAGGTAGCAGAAACACCATACTCACCTGGTAAGTCTATCTTGTAGGCGTTGTCATTGACGCGTTCCAAGACTTGGAATGGACCATCTCCACGTGCATCTAGTTTAGACTTTCGTTGGCTGGGAAACCTTTCCTTCCGAAGGTGCACCCAAACCCAATCTCCAGGCGCAAACACTAGCTTCCTCCTTCCTTTATTGGCCTTGTCAGCATACTGTTTGTTCCTCTTTTCAATATTTGCTCGAGCCTTCTCATGTAAAGACTTCACCAGTTTAGCTTTCTGTTCACCATCTAAACTAGAGAGCTCATGTAAAGGTAAAGGAATAAGGTCCAAAACAGTTAGTGGGTTAAATCCATAAACAAGTTCAAATGGAGTAAAACCTGAAGTAGAATGTATGCTTCGATTATATGCAAATTCAATAAATGGCAAACAATCCTCCCAAGTTTTTAAATTTTTACCCACTATAGTACGAAGTAAAGTTCCCAAAGTCCTATTCACAACCTCAGTTTGTCCATCAGTTTGTGGATGACAAGTAGTCGAATAAAGTAATTTTGTACCGAGTTTACCCCACAAAACCCGCCAAAAATGTGAAAGGAACTTAGCATCCCTATTAGAAACAATAGTCCGCGGAACTCCATGTAATCGTACCACCTCTCTAAAGAATAATTCAGCAACATGAATAGCATCATCAGTTTTGTGACAAGGAATGAAATGAGCCATTTTGCTGAACCTATCAACTACTACAAATATACTGTCCCTCCCATGCCTAGTCTTAGGTAATCCAAGTACAAAATCCATAGATATATCAACCCAAGGTGAACTAGGAACCGGTAAAGGCATATACAAGCCATGAGGCATAGACTTAGACTTGGCCTGTTTACAAGTAAGGCAAGAATCACAAACTTTCTCGACATCTTTATGCATATGAGGCCAATAAAAATGTTCATTCAACATGTCATAAGTCTTATGTACCCCAAAATGTCCCATCAATCCCCCACAATGAGACTCAAGTACAAGCAAATCACGCATAGAGCATTTAGGAACACAAAGTTTACTGCCCTTAAACAAATATCCTTCATGTCGATAAAATTTATCAAATGCTCCATGTTCACATGCCAAATACACATTGCCAAAATCTGAATCAGACACATACAAATCCTTAACATACTCAAATCCTAGCAGCTTAGAACTAAGAGTAGTAAGTAAAGCATATCTTCGTGACAATGCATCAGCAACAACGTTATCCTTTCCATGCTTGTATTTAATAACATAAGGGAATTGCTCAATGAACTCAACCCACTTACCATGTCGCTTGTTGAGCTTACCTTGACCCTTCAAGTGTTTTAGGGCTTCGTGATCAGTGTGAATGACAAACTCCTTAGGTAATAAGTAGTGTTGCCATACGTTCAAAGTCCTCACCAAGGCATATAGCTCCTTATCATAGGTCGAGTAATTGAGTTGTGCTCCATTCAACTTCTCACTGAAATAGGCAATTGGCTTCTTCTCTTGCATCAGCACTCCTCCAATACCTACACCAGAAGCATCACACTCAATTTCAAAGGTGTTCTCAAAATTAGGTAAAGAAAGTATTGGAGCGGATGTCAACTTCCCTTTAAGCATGTCAAACGCTTTCTGTTGTTCCTCGCCCCACTTGAACCCAACTTCCTTTTTAATTACTTCCGTGAGTGGTGCGGCAATTGAAGAGAAATCTTGTACAAACCGTCGGTAGAAACTTGCCAACCCATGGAAACTTCGTACATCCGAAGCGGATTTTGGCATCGGCCATTCCTTGATAGCTTTCACTTTCTCATCATCCACCTCTATACCCTGTGCACTCACAACAAAACCAAGAAACACAAGTCTATCTATACAAAATGTGCATTTCTTAAGCTTAGCATACAATTGTTCAGTTCTCAAAGCTTGTAATACTAACCTAACATGCCCAACATGATCATTAAGAGACTTGCTATAAACAAGTATATCATCAAAGTACACAACTACAAATTTTCCTAAGAAAGCACGTAAAACATGGTTCATAAGCCTCATGAAAGTACTAGGTGCATTAGACAATCCAAAAGGCATAACTAACCATTCATACAAACCATACTTAGTTTTGAAAGCAGTTTTCCATTCATCACCTGGTTGCATTCGAATTTGATGATAACCACTCATTAAATCGATCTTTGTAAAGTAAGTATGATAAGGAACCGGGATCGGGAATCAAAGGAATGAGATGTAAGTTCGCCTCTATGGCACCCCACGTTTATAATGAAACGGAAACACCAATAATCGAGATTAAAACGCTCTATGGCACCCCACGTTTATAATGAAACGGTAACACCAATAATCGAGCAAAGAACAAGATAAACGCCACAAATGAATTGATAAGTTTACCTTAATTCTTGATGCAATTAGAGGATAGCAAATTCTCACAATCACTCTAATTAAGAAGAACATGCAAGAGCATGAGCAATTCTGCCTTTGATTCAAATTATGCCAAAAATCTCGTTTTACATCTTAAGGAGGCTATTTATATGCCTTAAACAAACATAACCCTAAAGAAGAGCATCTAACTAGGCTGCCTTAGGGCCAAAACACATGGGCTTAACTCTAAAACACAAAATAAAGTCATTTCCAGCCCAAAACAAACAACTTGATATTGGGCAGATTGCATGCATCATAAAACCAACCCAAAACAACTTAAATAAACACTATGAGTCCATATCCCTTACATATTAATTAGACCAAAACAAGCAACAAGGGATAAGAACACATCCAAGCCCACTAGGAAGCACCAATGGATCCATATCATTCCCCCCTTTCCTCAAAAAGATTCGTCCTCGAATCTTAGTTAAAAGTTGAGGTATCCTTTTGCTTGCTAGGATCAGTCCACTTCTCCTTAGAATCCATGCCCTTTTCTTTACTCTTCTTCTCCTTTTTAGACCGTATTGAACTCCATTCGTTGCTACAACCTGAATATGCCTTTGCAACACCTTTGTCTCCATTGGATTGCTTCTATTGACTGGTTGATTTGGAATGGTGGAGCCAAGAATGAAATCGATTTGATGTTCTATCCCTCTCAAAGGTGGCAATCCACTAGGCAACTCTTCAAGAAAGACATCAGTGAACTCCTCTTTCTCTCTCTCAAGCAACTTTTTCTGATCAATATTCACTTCTTGAGGTGTCAATGGTGCAAGAACCACCTTTTCACCCTCACATGAAGATTGGGCAATCTCTTCTGGAACCACATGTTCAAAGTCCTGCAAAAGATCAACAAACACACTTGGCAAGGATGGGTTAAGATCATTAGTGGCCAAATAAGCTCCCTTGCACAAAGGTGCAAGTATAGGCTGATTGTGGTACAAACATGTGTATCCTTATTTGCTCTAGCTATCAAACTCACATTTTTTTCTTTTTCTTTTCCCTCTTTCTTTTTATTTGCACTCAGTATATTTTCACTCATTTTATTTTTACACTCTTTTTCTTTATTTTCAACATGAAGTCTCATACTTTCATTTTTACATTGATCTACATATACTTCCTTTGACCAAACTGGTGTTAGAATGGTCTTCCGCTCTTCCTTTGTGGATGAATATCTATTGAGGTAATCCACATTCTTCCTTCCCTGCACTCTTCCTAACTCATTATTCAAATCCTTAAAGTAGCGATCAGGATTATCGACCTTCTTCTCTACATGAGTTTGAAATCTAGTTGGTGTACCACTAGGTCGAGCTCTTCTTGTATTAGAGCGTTGGGCAGCTTTAAACTCCTGTAACTCCTTTCTCATATCTTGGACGGAATTGTTGAAAGTTCTAAACTGTCCTAAGATTGACTCCATTACAAGTTTCAACTGGGGATCCTCCATTTGACTTCCCTCCCCACTATTATCTCCAAATGTGCCTGCACTCATGGTTAGTGTTCAAAATAGAAAACACGAAAAAGATTTGAGTTAGTGATAAAGCACTCCCTCACGTGTTTACACTCCTCAATCACTCCCTGCAAATCCTCCAATTGTGCTTAAGAATTTCAGGCCAACCAATCAATCTCAAAGCACGTTTAGAACACAAGGAAAATAAGCCTTAACAAAAGAAACGTAAGCACAATTCTAGAAAGAAAACTCAAACGAAATGAATGGTAGCACAAGAACAAAACAATGTACTACTTGATTATTAATTAGAGTGTTGGAACAAGCAAATACACCCTAACAATATAAATGAAGCAAAGATAGCACACAAACAAGAAATAGAAACTAGAATTTAAAAGACAATTTAGGGATATAGTGTATGAATTTAGTTTACTACAAAGCAAACCAAATATGGACCTAATTAATTCTACCCAATCAAAGCAAGCAAACAAAGAAAACCCAAAAAAAATTTTTTTTTTTTTAAAGGTACTGTAGCAAGTTTGCTTCTGAGTTCCTGTAGCAAGTTACTGTAGCAGACGTGCTTGGCTTGTATCCTCACTTAACCCACAAATGTGACCCAATTTAGGTAGGGTAAGGCCTTAACAAGGTATAAGTGGATGGTTTGTGTCTCCCAATTTCAATTTAGGTAGGTAATGACTTAATATTTAGGTTGTCCAACAATGACTTTTGTGTCTCCCAATTCAACTTAGGTAGGTAACCAACAATGAATTTTGTGTCTCCCAATTCAATTTAGGTAGGTAATGGTTTTATATTTAGAATATCCAGCAATGACTTTTGTGTCTCCCAATTCAACATAGGTAGGTATTGACTTTAACAAGATTTGACTTACCTCTCTTTTTTTTTTTTTTTTTTTATCAACAAGATTCAAGAAGACAAACAAATCTCTAGATTTGGTATTTAATAACTTATAAATTCTTAATAACGTAATCAATTGATTTTTTTTTGTTTTTTTTTTAATAAACAAACAAACAACAAGAAGATCCAAAGAGAAAACTCAGATCCAAGAACATCTAAAAGAAAAAGTCCAGATCCAAGAAGATCTAAAGAGAAAAATCCAGATCTAGAATGAAAGCAAGTATTAAGATAACATCAAAGGAAATCCAGCAAATAGAAAACTCAAATTCCTAAACTAAGATAACAGAACTTACCCCAAAACTTTGATTTGGCTCTGATACCAAATGATAAGGATCCGGGATCGGGAATCAAAGGAATGGGATATAAGTTCGCCTCTATGGCACCCCACGTTTATAATGAAACGGAAACACCAATAATCGAGATTAAAACGCTCTATGGCACCCCACGTTTATAATGAAACGGTAACACCAATAATCGAGCAAAGAACAAGATAAACGCCACAAATGAATTGATAAGTTTACCTTAATTCTTGATGCAATTAGAGGATAGCAAATTCTCACAATCACTCTAATTAAGAAGAACATGCAAGAGCATGAGCAATTCTGCCTTTGATTCAAATTATGCCAAAAATCTCGTTTTACATCTTAAGGAGGCTATTTATATGCCTTAAACAAACATAACCCTAAAGAAGAGCATCTAACTAGGCTGCCTTAGGGCCAAAACACATGGGCTTAACTCTAAAACACAAAATAAAGTCATTTCCAGCCCAAAACAAACAACTTGATATTGGGCAGATTGCATGCATCATAAAACCAACCCAAAACAACTTAAATAAACACTATGAGTCCATATCCCTTACATATTAATTAGACCAAAACAAGCAACAAGGGATAAGAACACATCCAAGCCCACTAGGAAGCACCAATGGATCCATATCATTCCCCCCTTTCCTCAAAAAGATTCGTCCTCGAATCTTAGTTAAAAGTTGAGGTATCCTTTTGCTTGCTAGGATCAGTCCACTTCTCCTTAGAATCCATGCCCTTTTCTTTACTCTTCTTCTCCTTTTTAGACCGTATTGAACTCCATTCGTTGCTACAACCTGAATATGCCTTTGCAACACCTTTGTCTCCATTGGATTGCTTCTATTGACTGGTTGATTTGGAATGGTGGAGCCAAGAATGAAATCGATTTGATGTTCTATCCCTCTCAAAGGTGGCAATCCACTAGGCAACTCTTCAAGAAAGACATCAGTGAACTCCTCTTTCTCTCTCTCAAGCAACTTTTTCTGATCAATATTCACTTCTTGAGGTGTCAATGGTGCAAGAACCACCTTTTCACCCTCACATGAAGATTGGGCAATCTCTTCTGGAACCACATGTTCAAAGTCCTGCAAAAGATCAACAAACACACTTGGCAAGGATGGGTTAAGATCATTAGTGGCCAAATAAGCTCCCTTGCACAAAGGTACAAGTATAGGCAGATTGTTGTACAAAGCATGTTTATCCTCACTTGTCCTAGCTATCAAACTCACATTCTTTTCTTTTTCTTGTCCCTCTTTCTTTTTATATGCACTCTGTGTATTTTCACTCTCCTTTTCTTTCTTTACAACATGAAGTCTCATACTTTCATTTTTACATTGATCTACATATACTTCCTTTGACCAAACTGGTGTTAGAATGGTCTTCCGCTCTTCCTTTGTGGATGAATATCTATTGAGGTAATCCACATTCTTCCTTCCCTGCACCCTTCCTAACTCATTGTTCAAATCCTTAAAGTAACGATCAGGATTATCGACCTTCTTCTCTTCATGAGTTTGAAATCTAGTTGGTGTACCACTAGGTCGAACTCTTCTTGTATTAGAGCATTGGGCAGCTTTAAACTCCTGCAACTCCTTTCTCATATCTTGGACAGAATTGTTGAAAGTTCTAAACTGTCCTAGGATTGACTCCATTACAAGTTTCAACTGGGGATCCTCCATTTGACTTCCCTCCCCACTATTATCTCCAAATGTGCCTGCACTCATGGTTAGTGTTCAAAATAGAAATCACAAAAACATTTGAGTCAGTGATAAAGCACTCCCTCACGTGTTTACACTCTTTAATCACTCCATGCAAATTCCTCCAATTGTACTTCGGAATCGTAGATTAACCAACCAATTCGAAAGCACGTTTTAGAATCAAGGAAATAAATCTTACAATAAAAGTAAGCACAAACTCTAGAAAGAAGACTCAAAACGATAATGGATGGTAGTACAAGGACAAGATGATGTACTACTTAATTATATTAATTTAGAGTGTAGTGAACAAACAAATACACCCTAATAATGTAATAGAGGCAAAAGAAAGCTCAAAACAAGAATAAAAAAACTAGAATTTAAAAGACAAATTCTAGATATAATGTATGAATTTAGTTCACTTCAAGCAAACCAAATATGGACCTAATTTACTTCTACCCAAACAATGCAAGCAAACAAAGAAAACCCAAAAAAAATTTTTTTTTTTTTAAGGTACTGTAGCACGAATGCTTCTGAGTTCCTGTAGCAAGTTACTGTAGCAGGCGTGCTTGACTTGTATCCTCACTTAACCCATAAATGTGACCCAATTTAGGTAGGGTAAGGCCTTAGCAAGGTGTAAGTGGATGGTTTGTGTCTCCCAATTTCAATTTAGGTAGGTAATGACTTAATATTTAGGTTGTCCAACAATGACTTTTGTGTTTTTTTTTCAAGATCCCAAATCAAGTCAAAATATGATATCCTTCAATTGAATGTAAGATAAACTATCAATAAATTCCCAAATCAAGTCAAAATTCCTTTAGGTTGTCCAGCAATTGTGTCTTCCAATTTCAATCTAGGTAGATATTGACTTAGTATGTAGGTTGTCCAACAATTTTGTGTCTCCCAATTCAACTTAAGTAGGTAATGACCTTAACAAATTCTGACTTATCTCTCTTTATCAATAACTTTTTTTTTTTTTTTTTAATCAAGAAACAAGCAAACAACAAGAATATTCAAAGATAGATCTTGAATTAGTCAAAAGGGTAACTAGAAAATGATGCAAACAATAAGAAGATACAAAAGAAAACTAGATTCAAGAAGATTTAAATAGAAATTATCTAAATCCAACAAAATCTAAAGAGAAATTGTCTAGATCCAACAAGATCTAAAGAGATAATGTCTAAACAAGATCTAAAGAGAAAATGTCTAGATCCAACAAGATCTAAAGAGAAAAATCCAGATCTAGAATGAAAACAAGAATTTAGACAAACAACAATGGAATCCAACAACAAGAAAACTCAAATTCCTAACTAAGATAACAGAACTTACCCCAAAACTTTGATTTGGCTCTGATACCAAATGATAAGGAACCGGGATCGGGAATCAAAGGAATGAGATGTAAGTTCACCTCTATGGCACCCCACGTTTATAATGAAACGGAAACACCAATAATCGAGATTAAAACGCTCTATGGCACCCCACGTTTATAATGAAACGGTAACACCAATAATCGAGCAAAGAACAAGATAAACGCCACAAATGAATTGATAAGTTTACCTTAATTCTTGATGCAATTAGAGGATAGCAAATTCTCACAATCACTCTAATTAAGAAGAACATGCAAGAGCATGAACAATCTGTCTTTGATTCAAATTATGCCAAAAATCCCGTTTTACATCTTAAGGAGGCTATTTATATGCCTTAAACAAACATAACCCTAAAGAAGAGCATCTAACTAGGCTGCCCTAGGGCCAAAACACATGGGCTTAACTCTAAAACACAAAATAAAGTCATTTCCAGCCCAAAACAAACAACTTGATATTGGGCAGATTGCATGCATCATAAAACCAACCCAAAACAACTTAAATAAACACTATGAGCCCATATCCCTTACATATTAATTAGACCAAAACAAGCAACAAGGGATAAGAACACGTCCAAGCCCACTAGGAAGCACCAATGGATCCATATCAAAGTAGACCCACACAACTCATCTAACATGTCATCAAGTCTAGGAATAGGGTGTCTATACTTTACAGTGATTTTGTTGACCGCCCTGCAATCAATACACATTCGCCATGTACCATCCTTTTTGGGTACTAAAAGTACTGGAACGGCACAAGGACTCATGCTCTCTCGCACCAATCCTTTCTCCATAAGCTCATCAACTTGCCTCTGCAACTCCTTTGTCTCCGTTGGATTGCTTCGATAGGCTGGTCGATTTGGAATGGTGGAGCCGGGAATGAAATCAATCTGATGTTCTATCCCTCTCAAAGGTGGTAATCCACTAGGTAGCTCCTCTGGAAAAACATCAGTGAATTCCTGTAACATAGAAACAAACACAGGAGGTAAACCATCAAGATTAGTGTCAGCGTTAGAAAATAAAATTTCCTTGAACCTAAGAAGCAACACGGGTTGCCTCAAGGCTATGGCACACTTAACCTCTCTAGCTCTCGCATAAAAAGTGTGTTTCTTTCTCTCCCCTCTTTGTGTTTCACTCACTTTTGGGCCACCAATCTGTTTGGTATCTTTTGTGGCCTCTTTCTTTTCAACCTCTCTTTTAACACTCTTTTGTTCTCTCGAACTGGAAGCCTCACTCTCATTTTCCCTTAAAGCTGAAGTCTCTCTTTCTCTCTCAAGTATTCTCTTCTGATCGGTGTATACTTCTTGAGGTGATAATGGAACAAGAGTCACCTTCTTCCCCTTATGAACCAAAGAGTATCGGTTAAAGAACCCATCATGTAATGCCTTTCGATCATATTGCCATGGCCTTCCCAACAATAGATGGCCTGCCTGCATTGGTACTACATCACATAAAATTTCATCTTTGTACCATCCAATAGAGAACGGCACAAGTACCTGGCGTGTCACCTTCACCTCTCCACCATCATTCAACCATTGCAATCTATAAGGTTTAGGATGTTTAAGACATGCCAAATTCAATTTATTCACCATACTCACACTAGCAACATTAGTGCAACTTCCCCCATCAATAATAAGCAAGCACACTTTTCCATGTATCAAGCATCTAGTGTGAAAGATGTTCTCACGTTGTTCAAGGCTCTCCTCCTTAACATGCATATTCAAAACTCGCCTAACAACTAGAGATTCTCCACGTTCAGCAAACAACAAGTTATGCTCATCCTCATCTGACTTATCATTATCAACATCATGCAAATGAGGCAAATCATCACAATCACTACATTCAGATTCGGAACTAATATTACCATCTCCCTAACAATCATAACCCTTTTATTAGGACATTGAGATGCAATATGCCCTTTTCCCAAACACTTAAAGCATTTAATCTCTCTAGCAGGGTTTATAGAGTTAGAAGTACCTTTGTTTTCCTTGAATGTAGTTTGGGCAACCTCTTTACCTTTCGAAACTGATTCTGTTCTTTGGAAACTAGGACCTTTGAAATCTTTCTTCTCACCTCCTTTGGACCATTTGGTTCCCAAAGTATTGTTGGAATATTTGTTGGTAGACTTTCCCCTTTTCTGCCTTTCAAGCTTCATGGCCATATCTACCATCTCCTCTAGTGTATCATAGCGATACATCTCCAAAGCATCAGCAATATCGCTATTTAGACCTCCAAGGAATCGTGACATGGTGATTTGGACATCTTCCTCAATCTTGGCTCTTGCCATGCAAATCTCCATCTCCTTATAGTACTCTTCCACGCTCCTCCCTCCTTGCACCATTCTTGCTAATTTATTATGTAAATCCCTGAAGTAATGAGCAGGAACAAACTTTTGGTGCATTAACTCCTTCATGATCTCCCATGGTGGTACTGGTCGCATCCCCCTGCTTCTTCTTTTTAGTAGCAATTGTTCCCACCAAAACATAGCATATCCTTTGAACTCCACAGCTGCAAGATGGGATTTCTTCTCCTGGGAATAGTTATGACATTCAAAAATTTGTTCTACCTTTCTCTCCCATTCAAGGTATTCTTCAGCATTGTTGTTGCCTTGGAATTCTGGGATCCTCATTTTGATTGCTCCCAAGTCTCCATCAATTTTATTAGGATTAGTACCTTCAGTCTCCTCATCATCATGGGTTTGAATTCTAACTTGGGGACGGACTCTATTTTCATTAGAACTTTGTGAAGCCTTCAGCTCTTGCAATTCTTCCCTCATATCTTGAAAGAGATTGTTAAAGGTTCTAAATTGTCCTTGGATAGATTCCATGAACAATTTTAGTTGAGGATCTCTAATTGGATTTCCATCTCCGTCACCACCTCCAGATGTGCCTGTACTCATGGTTAGTATTCAAGAATAGAAAACACGAAAAAGATATGAGTTAGTGATAAAGCACTCCCTCACGTGTTTACACTCCTCAATCACTCCTTGCAATTCCTCCAATTGTACTTCAGAATCGTAGGTTAACCAACCAATTTGAAAGTACGTTTTAGAATCAAGGAAATAAATCTTAACAATAAAAGTAAGCACAAACTCTAGAAAGAAGACTCAAAACGATAATGGATGGTAGTACAAGGACAAGATGATGCACCACTTGATTAATTTAGAGTGTAGTGAACAAACAAATACACCCTAATAATGTAATAGAAGCAACGGCAGCTCAAAACAATAATTAAACAAACTAGAATTTAAAAGGACAATTTCTGGATATGATGTGTGAATTTAGTTTACTACAAAGCAAACCAAATATGGACCTAATTAATTCTACCCGATCAAAGCAAGCAAACAATAAAAACCAAATTTTCAGAATTGACACAGAAATTATAGTGATAGCTAGATTTACTTGATGTCACAGGTTGATTATCTTTAACTATAAAATTGCATGCTTGTGTATATAAATGTAGTATAGTCGGTCCAAGCAAAAGAATCAACCTTTCCAGCCATGATTTGTGTTCTCTCAAGATAGGATTCCAATTTAAGCCAAAATACTTTTAGGTTGTCCAGCAATTGTGTCTTCCAATTTCAATATAGGTAGGTAATGATTATGTTGTCCAACAATGCTTTTGTGTCCCCCAAGTCAAATCTGGTAGGTAATAATTAGTTGTCCAACAATGACTTTTTTCTTTTTTTTTTTTTTTTTTTTTTTTTTTTTTTTTAATGAAGAACAAGCAACAACAAGAAGATTCAATAGAAGGTAATTCTAGATCTAAGTAGATCCAGCGAGGAAATAACTATATGCAACAAAATCCAAAGAGAAAATTCCAGATCTAAGAAGATCTAACGAGGAAACACCTAGATCCAACAAGATCTAAAGAGAAAAATTCCAGATCTGCAATGAAATCAAGAAATAAGACAAACAACAATGGAATCCAACAACAAGAAAACTCAAATTACTAACTAAGATAACAGAACTTACCCCAAAAACTTTGATTTGGCTCTGATACCAAATGATACGGATCGGATCAAAGAATGGGATATAAGTTCGCCTCTATGGCACCCCACGTTTATAAGGAATCGGAAACACCAATAATCGAGATTAAACGCTCTATGGCACCCCACGTTTATAATGAAACGGTAACACCAGTAATCGAGCAAAGAACAAGATAAACGCCACAAACAAGTTGATAAGCTTACCTTAATTCTTGATGCAATTAGAGGAAGCAATCTCTCACTATCACTTTATGCAAAGGAGAACAAGCAAAGCTTGAACAGATGAAGTTTTCAATATCTCAAAGTTGTGTTCTTACATGGAATACAAGATATTTATACTAAAACAAGAAACTAGGGCTTAATGAAGCATAAAACAAATAAAACACGCCTAACTGTAGCACTGTAGCGCGTCTGAGTTCCTGTAGCACGTTACTGTAGAAAAGTCAAATTTACCGTAGCAAAGTCAAACTAATTGGCGCGGCACTGTAGCACTGTAGCAAGTTACTGTAGCAGACGTGCTTGGCTTGTATCCTCACTTAACCCACAAATGTGACCCAATTTAGGTAGGGTAAGGCCTTAACAAGGTATAAGTGGATGGTTTGTGTCTCCCAATTTCAATTTAGGTAGGTAATGACTTAATATTTAGGTTGTCCAACAATGACTTTTGTGTCTCCCAATTCAACTTAGGTAGGTAACCAACAATGAATTTTGTGTCTCCCAATTCAATTTAGGTAGGTAATGGTTTTATATTTAGAATATCCAGCAATGACTTTTGTGTCTCCCAATTCAACATAGGTAGGTATTGACTTTAACAAGATTTGACTTACCTCTCTTTTTTTTTTTTTTTTTTTATCAACAAGATTCAAGAAGACAAACAAATCTCTAGATTTGGTATTTAATAACTTATAAATTCTTAATAACGTAATCAATTGATTTTTTTTTGTTTTTTTTTTAATAAACAAACAAACAACAAGAAGATCCAAAGAGAAAACTCAGATCCAAGAACATCTAAAAGAAAAAGTCCAGATCCAAGAAGATCTAAAGAGAAAAATCCAGATCTAGAATGAAAGCAAGTATTAAGATAACATCAAAGGAAATCCAGCAAATAGAAAACTCAAATTCCTAAACTAAGATAACAGAACTTACCCCAAAACTTTGATTTGGCTCTGATACCAAATGATAAGGATCCGGGATCGGGAATCAAAGGAATGGGATATAAGTTCGCCTCTATGGCACCCCACGTTTATAATGAAACGGAAACACCAATAATCGAGATTAAAACGCTCTATGGCACCCCACGTTTATAATGAAACGGTAACACCAATAATCGAGCAAAGAACAAGATAAACGCCACAAATGAATTGATAAGTTTACCTTAATTCTTGATGCAATTAGAGGATAGCAAATTCTCACAATCACTCTAATTAAGAAGAACATGCAAGAGCATGAGCAATTCTGCCTTTGATTCAAATTATGCCAAAAATCTCGTTTTACATCTTAAGGAGGCTATTTATATGCCTTAAACAAACATAACCCTAAAGAAGAGCATCTAACTAGGCTGCCTTAGGGCCAAAACACATGGGCTTAACTCTAAAACACAAAATAAAGTCATTTCCAGCCCAAAACAAACAACTTGATATTGGGCAGATTGCATGCATCATAAAACCAACCCAAAACAACTTAAATAAACACTATGAGTCCATATCCCTTACATATTAATTAGACCAAAACAAGCAACAAGGGATAAGAACACATCCAAGCCCACTAGGAAGCACCAATGGATCCATATCATTCCCCCCTTTCCTCAAAAAGATTCGTCCTCGAATCTTAGTTAAAAGTTGAGGTATCCTTTTGCTTGCTAGGATCAGTCCACTTCTCCTTAGAATCCATGCCCTTTTCTTTACTCTTCTTCTCCTTTTTAGACCGTATTGAACTCCATTCGTTGCTACAACCTGAATATGCCTTTGCAACACCTTTGTCTCCATTGGATTGCTTCTATTGACTGGTTGATTTGGAATGGTGGAGCCAAGAATGAAATCGATTTGATGTTCTATCCCTCTCAAAGGTGGCAATCCACTAGGCAACTCTTCAAGAAAGACATCAGTGAACTCCTCTTTCTCTCTCTCAAGCAACTTTTTCTGATCAATATTCACTTCTTGAGGTGTCAATGGTGCAAGAACCACCTTTTCACCCTCACATGAAGATTGGGCAATCTCTTCTGGAACCACATGTTCAAAGTCCTGCAAAAGATCAACAAACACACTTGGCAAGGATGGGTTAAGATCATTAGTGGCCAAATAAGCTCCCTTGCACAAAGGTACAAGTATAGGCAGATTGTTGTACAAAGCATGTTTATCCTCACTTGTCCTAGCTATCAAACTCACATTCTTTTCTTTTTCTTGTCCCTCTTTCTTTTTATATGCACTCTGTGTATTTTCACTCTCCTTTTCTTTCTTTACAACATGAAGTCTCATACTTTCATTTTTACATTGATCTACATATACTTCCTTTGACCAAACTGGTGTTAGAATGGTCTTCCGCTCTTCCTTTGTGGATGAATATCTATTGAGGTAATCCACATTCTTCCTTCCCTGCACCCTTCCTAACTCATTGTTCAAATCCTTAAAGTAACGATCAGGATTATCGACCTTCTTCTCTTCATGAGTTTGAAATCTAGTTGGTGTACCACTAGGTCGAACTCTTCTTGTATTAGAGCATTGGGCAGCTTTAAACTCCTGCAACTCCTTTCTCATATCTTGGACAGAATTGTTGAAAGTTCTAAACTGTCCTAGGATTGACTCCATTACAAGTTTCAACTGGGGATCCTCCATTTGACTTCCCTCCCCACTATTATCTCCAAATGTGCCTGCACTCATGGTTAGTGTTCAAAATAGAAATCACAAAAACATTTGAGTCAGTGATAAAGCACTCCCTCACGTGTTTACACTCTTTAATCACTCCATGCAAATTCCTCCAATTGTACTTCGGAATCGTAGATTAACCAACCAATTCGAAAGCACGTTTTAGAATCAAGGAAATAAATCTTACAATAAAAGTAAGCACAAACTCTAGAAAGAAGACTCAAAACGATAATGGATGGTAGTACAAGGACAAGATGATGTACTACTTAATTATATTAATTTAGAGTGTAGTGAACAAACAAATACACCCTAATAATGTAATAGAGGCAAAAGAAAGCTCAAAACAAGAATAAAAAAACTAGAATTTAAAAGACAAATTCTAGATATAATGTATGAATTTAGTTCACTTCAAGCAAACCAAATATGGACCTAATTTACTTCTACCCAAACAATGCAAGCAAACAAAGAAAACCCAAAAAAAATTTTTTTTTTTTTAAGGTACTGTAGCACGAATGCTTCTGAGTTCCTGTAGCAAGTTACTGTAGCAGGCGTGCTTGACTTGTATCCTCACTTAACCCATAAATGTGACCCAATTTAGGTAGGGTAAGGCCTTAGCAAGGTGTAAGTGGATGGTTTGTGTCTCCCAATTTCAATTTAGGTAGGTAATGACTTAATATTTAGGTTGTCCAACAATGACTTTTGTGTTTTTTTTCAAGATCCCAAATCAAGTCAAAATATGATATCCTTCAATTGAATGTAAGATAAACTATCAATAAATTCCCAAATCAAGTCAAAATTCCTTTAGGTTGTCCAGCAATTGTGTCTTCCAATTTCAATCTAGGTAGATATTGACTTAGTATGTAGGTTGTCCAACAATTTTGTGTCTCCCAATTCAACTTAAGTAGGTAATGACCTTAACAAATTCTGACTTATCTCTCTTTATCAATAACTTTTTTTTTTTTTTTTTAATCAAGAAACAAGCAAACAACAAGAATATTCAAAGATAGATCTTGAATTAGTCAAAAGGGTAACTAGAAAATGATGCAAACAATAAGAAGATACAAAAGAAAACTAGATTCAAGAAGATTTAAATAGAAATTATCTAAATCCAACAAAATCTAAAGAGAAATTGTCTAGATCCAACAAGATCTAAAGAGATAATGTCTAAACAAGATCTAAAGAGAAAATGTCTAGATCCAACAAGATCTAAAGAGAAAAATCCAGATCTAGAATGAAAACAAGAATTTAGACAAACAACAATGGAATCCAACAACAAGAAAACTCAAATTCCTAACTAAGATAACAGAACTTACCCCAAAACTTTGATTTGGCTCTGATACCAAATGATAAGGAACCGGGATCGGGAATCAAAGGAATGAGATGTAAGTTCACCTCTATGGCACCCCACGTTTATAATGAAACGGAAACACCAATAATCGAGATTAAAACGCTCTATGGCACCCCACGTTTATAATGAAACGGTAACACCAATAATCGAGCAAAGAACAAGATAAACGCCACAAATGAATTGATAAGTTTACCTTAATTCTTGATGCAATTAGAGGATAGCAAATTCTCACAATCACTCTAATTAAGAAGAACATGCAAGAGCATGAACAATCTGTCTTTGATTCAAATTATGCCAAAAATCCCGTTTTACATCTTAAGGAGGCTATTTATATGCCTTAAACAAACATAACCCTAAAGAAGAGCATCTAACTAGGCTGCCCTAGGGCCAAAACACATGGGCTTAACTCTAAAACACAAAATAAAGTCATTTCCAGCCCAAAACAAACAACTTGATATTGGGCAGATTGCATGCATCATAAAACCAACCCAAAACAACTTAAATAAACACTATGAGCCCATATCCCTTACATATTAATTAGACCAAAACAAGCAACAAGGGATAAGAACACGTCCAAGCCCACTAGGAAGCACCAATGGATCCATATCAAAGTAGACCCACACAACTCATCTAACATGTCATCAAGTCTAGGAATAGGGTGTCTATACTTTACAGTGATTTTGTTGACCGCCCTGCAATCAATACACATTCGCCATGTACCATCCTTTTTGGGTACTAAAAGTACTGGAACGGCACAAGGACTCATGCTCTCTCGCACCAATCCTTTCTCCATAAGCTCATCAACTTGCCTCTGCAACTCCTTTGTCTCCGTTGGATTGCTTCGATAGGCTGGTCGATTTGGAATGGTGGAGCCGGGAATGAAATCAATCTGATGTTCTATCCCTCTCAAAGGTGGTAATCCACTAGGTAGCTCCTCTGGAAAAACATCAGTGAATTCCTGTAACATAGAAACAAACACAGGAGGTAAACCATCAAGATTAGTGTCAGCGTTAGAAAATAAAATTTCCTTGAACCTAAGAAGCAACACGGGTTGCCTCAAGGCTATGGCACACTTAACCTCTCTAGCTCTCGCATAAAAAGTGTGTTTCTTTCTCTCCCCTCTTTGTGTTTCACTCACTTTTGGGCCACCAATCTGTTTGGTATCTTTTGTGGCCTCTTTCTTTTCAACCTCTCTTTTAACACTCTTTTGTTCTCTCGAACTGGAAGCCTCACTCTCATTTTCCCTTAAAGCTGAAGTCTCTCTTTCTCTCTCAAGTATTCTCTTCTGATCGGTGTATACTTCTTGAGGTGATAATGGAACAAGAGTCACCTTCTTCCCCTTATGAACCAAAGAGTATCGGTTAAAGAACCCATCATGTAATGCCTTTCGATCATATTGCCATGGCCTTCCCAACAATAGATGGCCTGCCTGCATTGGTACTACATCACATAAAATTTCATCTTTGTACCATCCAATAGAGAACGGCACAAGTACCTGGCGTGTCACCTTCACCTCTCCACCATCATTCAACCATTGCAATCTATAAGGTTTAGGATGTTTAAGACATGCCAAATTCAATTTATTCACCATACTCACACTAGCAACATTAGTGCAACTTCCCCCATCAATAATAAGCAAGCACACTTTTCCATGTATCAAGCATCTAGTGTGAAAGATGTTCTCACGTTGTTCAAGGCTCTCCTCCTTAACATGCATATTCAAAACTCGCCTAACAACTAGAGATTCTCCACGTTCAGCAAACAACAAGTTATGCTCATCCTCATCTGACTTATCATTATCAACATCATGCAAATGAGGCAAATCATCACAATCACTACATTCAGATTCGGAACTAATATTACCATCTCCCTAACAATCATAACCCTTTTATTAGGACATTGAGATGCAATATGCCCTTTTCCCAAACACTTAAAGCATTTAATCTCTCTAGCAGGGTTTATAGAGTTAGAAGTACCTTTGTTTTCCTTGAATGTAGTTTGGGCAACCTCTTTACCTTTCGAAACTGATTCTGTTCTTTGGAAACTAGGACCTTTGAAATCTTTCTTCTCACCTCCTTTGGACCATTTGGTTCCCAAAGTATTGTTGGAATATTTGTTGGTAGACTTTCCCCTTTTCTGCCTTTCAAGCTTCATGGCCATATCTACCATCTCCTCTAGTGTATCATAGCGATACATCTCCAAAGCATCAGCAATATCGCTATTTAGACCTCCAAGGAATCGTGACATGGTGATTTGGACATCTTCCTCAATCTTGGCTCTTGCCATGCAAATCTCCATCTCCTTATAGTACTCTTCCACGCTCCTCCCTCCTTGCACCATTCTTGCTAATTTATTATGTAAATCCCTGAAGTAATGAGCAGGAACAAACTTTTGGTGCATTAACTCCTTCATGATCTCCCATGGTGGTACTGGTCGCATCCCCCTGCTTCTTCTTTTTAGTAGCAATTGTTCCCACCAAAACATAGCATATCCTTTGAACTCCACAGCTGCAAGATGGGATTTCTTCTCCTGGGAATAGTTATGACATTCAAAAATTTGTTCTACCTTTCTCTCCCATTCAAGGTATTCTTCAGCATTGTTGTTGCCTTGGAATTCTGGGATCCTCATTTTGATTGCTCCCAAGTCTCCATCAATTTTATTAGGATTAGTACCTTCAGTCTCCTCATCATCATGGGTTTGAATTCTAACTTGGGGACGGACTCTATTTTCATTAGAACTTTGTGAAGCCTTCAGCTCTTGCAATTCTTCCCTCATATCTTGAAAGAGATTGTTAAAGGTTCTAAATTGTTCTTGGATAGATTCCATGAACAATTTTAGTTGAGGATCTCTAATTGGATTTCCATCTCCGTCACCACCTCCAGATGTGCCTGTACTCATGGTTAGTATTCAAGAATAGAAAACACGAAAAAGATATGAGTTAGTGATAAAGCACTCCCTCACGTGTTTACACTCCTCAATCACTCCTTGCAATTCCTCCAATTGTACTTCAGAATCGTAGGTTAACCAACCAATTTGAAAGTACGTTTTAGAATCAAGGAAATAAATCTTAACAATAAAAGTAAGCACAAACTCTAGAAAGAAGACTCAAAACGATAATGGATGGTAGTACAAGGACAAGATGATGCACCACTTGATTAATTTAGAGTGTAGTGAACAAACAAATACACCCTAATAATGTAATAGAAGCAACGGCAGCTCAAAACAATAATTAAACAAACTAGAATTTAAAAGGACAATTTCTGGATATGATGTGTGAATTTAGTTTACTACAAAGCAAACCAAATATGGACCTAATTAATTCTACCCGATCAAAGCAAGCAAACAATAAAAACCAAATTTTCAGAATTGACACAGAAATTATAGTGATAGCTAGATTTACTTGATGTCACAGGTTGATTATCTTTAACTATAAAATTGCATGCTTGTGTATATAAATGTAGTATAGTCGGTCCAAGCAAAAGAATCAACCTTTCCAGCCATGATTTGTGTTCTCTCAAGATAGGATTCCAATTTAAGCCAAAATACTTTTAGGTTGTCCAGCAATTGTGTCTTCCAATTTCAATATAGGTAGGTAATGATTATGTTGTCCAACAATGCTTTTGTGTCCCCCAAGTCAAATCTGGTAGGTAATAATTAGTTGTCCAACAATGACTTTTTTCTTTTTTTTTTTTTTTTTTTTTTTTTTTTTTTTTTAATGAAGAACAAGCAACAACAAGAAGATTCAATAGAAGGTAATTCTAGATCTAAGTAGATCCAGCGAGGAAATAACTATATGCAACAAAATCCAAAGAGAAAATTCCAGATCTAAGAAGATCTAACGAGGAAACACCTAGATCCAACAAGATCTAAAGAGAAAAATTCCAGATCTGCAATGAAATCAAGAAATAAGACAAACAACAATGGAATCCAACAACAAGAAAACTCAAATTACTAACTAAGATAACAGAACTTACCCCAAAAACTTTGATTTGGCTCTGATACCAAATGATACGGATCGGATCAAAGAATGGGATATAAGTTCGCCTCTATGGCACCCCACGTTTATAAGGAATCGGAAACACCAATAATCGAGATTAAACGCTCTATGGCACCCCACGTTTATAATGAAACGGTAACACCAGTAATCGAGCAAAGAACAAGATAAACGCCACAAACAAGTTGATAAGCTTACCTTAATTCTTGATGCAATTAGAGGAAGCAATCTCTCACTATCACTTTATGCAAAGGAGAACAAGCAAAGCTTGAACAGATGAAGTTTTCAATATCTCAAAGTTGTGTTCTTACATGGAATACAAGATATTTATACTAAAACAAGAAACTAGGGCTTAATGAAGCATAAAACAAATAAAACACGCCTAACTGTAGCACTGTAGCGCGTCTGAGTTCCTGTAGCACGTTACTGTAGAAAAGTCAAATTTACCGTAGCAAAGTCAAACTAATTGGCGCGGCACTGTAGCGCTTCTGAGTTCCTGTAGCGCGTTCCTGTAGCACTGTAGCGCTTCTGAGTTCCTGTAGCGCGTTCCTGTAGCACTGTAGCGCTTCTGAGTTCCTGTGTTGTTTGGGCTTGAACAAATAATGATATGGCTGCCCCATATCGCTTGGCATGACTCCTTGTAATCGGTCCAATAGGAAGCACCAATGGATCTCCTTCGTCGTTCACCATGCCTCCTTGTGATCCAGCAACGAGTGATGATGGATCCGTATCAGGTCCACTAGGAAGTGCTAATGGATTGCCATTGTTGCGGTCCTTGTTCCCTTGACCATCATAGGTGTTTGGTGATAGTGGATCCGTATCATCCCCCCTTCTTTAAAAAGATTTGTCCTCAAATCTGCATCCATGTCAAAGGGAGACAAATCACTAACATTAAAAGTTGTAGAAACACTATACTCACCTGGCAAGTCTATTTTGTAGGCATTGTCATTGATGCGCTCTAAGACTTGGAATGGACCATCTCCACGTGCATCTAGCTTACTCTTCCTTTGGTTGGGAAATCTTTCCTTGCGAAAGTGTACCCAAACCCAATCACCTGGCATGACCACCAACTTCTTTCTGCCCTTGTTGGCTCTTTCAGCATATTGCTTGTTCCTCTTTTCTATGTTGGCTCTAGCCTTCTCATGTAAGGACTTCACCAATTCTGCCTTTTTATCACCATCTAAATTAGAAAGTTCATTCAAAGGTAAAGGAACAAGATCTAATACAGTTAGTGGATTAAAGCCATAAACAAGTTCAAATGGGCTAAAACCTGAAGTAGAATATATGCTACGATTATATGCAAACTCAATGAATGGCAAACAATCTTCCCAAGTTTTTAAGTTCTTACCCACAATGGCACGAAGCAATGTTCCTAAGGTTCTATTCACAACTTCAGTTTGTCCATCTGTTTGTGGATGACAAGTTGTAGAATAAAGTAATTTAATTCCAAGCTTACTCCATAATACTCTCCAAAAGTGTGAAAGGAACTTTGCATCCCTATCAGAAACTATAATTCGTGGTACCCCATGTAACCTTACCACTTCTCTAAAGAATAGATCAGCAACATTATTGGCATCATCAGTTTTATGACAAGGAATGAAATGAGCCATCTTGCTAAATCTATCAACAATAACAAATATGCTATCTTTACCACGCTTAGTCCTAGGTAAACCAAGTACAAAGTCCATAAATATATCAATCCAAGGTGAACTAGGAACGGGTAAAGGCATGTATAATCCATGAGGCATAGACTTAGATTTGGCCTGTTTACAAGCAATACAAGAGTTACAAACTCTTTCTACATCTTTAATCATATGAGGCCAATAAAAGTGTTCATTTAACATATCATAAGTCTTATGTACCCCAAAGTGTCCCATCAATCCTCCACTATGAGATTCAAGCACAAGCAATTCACGCATAGAACATTTAGGCACACAAAGTTTGCTGCCCTTAAACAAATATCCATCATGTCTATAGAACTTATCAAATGCTCCATGTTCACATGCTACATATATGTTGCCAAAGTCAGAATCATTCTCATATAAGTCCTTAACATACTCAAATCCAAGCAATTTAGAACTAAGAGTACTAATTAGAGTATATCTCCTTGACAATGTATCAGCAACAATATTATCTTTTCCATGCTTGTATTTAATCACATATGGAAATTGTTCAATAAATTCAACCCACTTACCATGCCACTTATTAAGCTTACCTTGACCCTTCAAGTGTTTTAGGGCCTCATGGTCTGTATGGATGACAAACTCCTTAGGTAGTAAGTAGTGTTGCCAAACATTCAAAGTTCTTACCAAGGCATACAACTCTTTGTCATAGGTTGAATAGTTGAGTTGTGCTCCATTCAACTTCTCACTAAAGTAGGCAATTGGTTTCTTTTCTTGCATTAGGACAGCCCCAATTCCCACACCAGAAGCATCACACTCAATCTCAAAAGTACCTTCAAAATTAGGCAAAGAAAGTATAGGTGCAGAAGTTAACTTCCCTTTAAGCGTGTCAAACGCCTTTTGTTGCTCTTCTTCCCACTTGAACCCAACTTTCTTTTTGATTGTTTCTGTTAGTGGTGCTGCAATTGAAGAGAAGTCTTTTACAAACCTTCTATAAAAGCTTGCCAACCCATGAAAACTCCTAACTTCAGAAACTGATTTGGGAGTTGGCCACTCTTTGATAGCTTTAACTTTCTCCTCATCTACTTCAATACCCTGTGCACTCACAATAAAACCAAGAAATACAAGTCTATCTATACAAAATGTGCATTTGTTAAGTTTGCATACAACTTTTCAGATCTCAATTCTTGTAATACTATCTTAACATGCTCAATATGATCATTAAGAGACTTGCTATAGATGAGTATATCATCAAAGTATACAACCACAAACTTTCCTAAGAAGGCACGCAATACATGGTTCATAAGCCTCATGAATGTACTAGGTGCATTAGATAGTCCAAAAGGCATAACTAACCATTCATACAAACCATATTTAGTTTTAAAAGCAGTTTTCCATTCATCACCTGGTTGCATTCTAATTTGATGGTAACCACTCATTAAATCAATTTTAGTAAAGTAAGTTGCCCCATGCAATTCATCTAACATATCATCAAGTCTAGGGATAGGGTGTCTATACTTTACTGTGATTTTGTTGACCGCTCTACAATCAACACACATGCGCCATGTTCCATCCTTTTTAGGTACTAGAAGCACGGGAACGGCACACGGGCTCATGCTTTCTCTCACCAAACCTTTTCCATAAGTTCATCAACTTGCCTTTGCAACTCCTTTGTTTCCATTGGATTGCTTCTATAAGCAGGCCTATTTGGAATGGTGGATCCAGGAATGAAGTCAATTTGATGTTCTATTCCTCTCAAAGGTGGTAATCCACTAGGTAATTCACTAGGAAAGACATCATCAAATTCCTGCAACATAGAAACAAACATATAAGGCAAATTATCAAGGTTAGCATTAGTTTCAGCAAATAAAATCTCCTTGTACCTAAGAAGCAATATGGGCTTCTCCAAGGCAATGGCACACTTAACCTCTCTAGCTCTTGCATAAAAAGTCTGTTTCTTTTTCTCCTCTCTTTCTTTTTCTCTCACAATTGGGCCATTAATTTGCTTTGTTATTTTTGTGGCCTCTTTTCCCTCATTCTTACTATCTTCTCTCTTTTGTTCTCTCAAGGCCGAAACCTCTCTCTCTCTCTCAAGTATCTTTCTTTGGTCTTCATAAACCTCTTGAGGTGATAAAGGTACAAGAACCACCTTTTTCCCCTTATGAATCAAAGAGTATCGATTATGGAATCCATCATGAAGCGCTCTTCTATCATATTGCCATGGTCTTCCCAACAATAAATGGCCAGCTTGCATAGGTACTATGTCACATAAGATTTCATCTTCATACCTTCCAATAGAAAATGGCACAAGCACTTGTCGAGTCACTTTCACTTCCCCACAATCATTCAACCATTGCAACTTATAAGGCTTAGGATGCTTGAGACAAGTTAAGTTCAGTTTGTTTACCATGTTTACACTAGCAACATTAGTGCAACTACCCCCATCAATAATAAGAGTACACACTTTTCCACTAATCAAACATCTAGTGTGAAATATATTCTCACGTTGCTCAAGGCTTTCTTCTTTGACATGCATGTTCAAAGCACGTCTAGCAACCAAAGCTTCTCCATGTTCAGGTAATATTAAGTTTTCTGAATCATCATCATCATCATTAATTAAATTAGGCATATCATCACAATCACTACATTCAGATTCAGAACTAACATTCCCATCATCTTTAACAATCATAACCCTTTTATTAGGACATTAAGATGCATAATGCCCTTTCCCCAAACATTTAAAGCATTTAATTTCTCTAGAAGGGGTTGTAGAGTTAGAGGTACCTTTGTTGCTTTTGAATGGAGTTTGGACAGCTTCTTTACCTTTTGAAGTTGAATCTGTCCTTTGAGAACTAGAACCTCTAAATTCTTTTCTTTCACCTTCTTTAGGCCATTTAGATCCCCATGTGTTGCTGGAATACTTGTTGGTGGATCTCCCCTTTTTCTGTCTTTCAAGTTTCATGGCCATATCTACCATCTCCTCCAAGCTATCATACCTATACATCTCTAAAGCATCAGCAATGTCTTTATTTAGACCTCCAAGGAATCGTGACATGGTGATTTGCTCCTCTTCTTCAATCTTGGCTCTAGTCATGCAAATCTCCATCTCCTTATAGTACTCTTCCACACTCCTTCCTCCTTGCACCATTCTAGCTAATTTGTTGTGTAAATCCCTAAAGTAATGAGTATGGACAAATTTTTGGTGCATTAGCTCTTTCATGATCTCCCATGGTGGTACAGGTCGCATCCTTTTCCTCCTTCTTTTTAATAACAATTGTTCCCACCAAAACATGGCATAACCTTTGAATTCAACAGCAGCAAGATGGGATTTCTTTTCTTGAGAATAGTTATGGCATTCAAAGATTTGTTCTACTTTTCTCTCCCATTCAAGGAATTCTTCAGCATTGTTATTACCTTTGAATTCTGGAATTCTCATCTTGATTGATCCCAAGTCTCCATCAATTTTAGTGAAATTGGTTTCTGCAGTATCTTCATCATCATGAACTTGAAAACTGTCCTTGAATTGCTTCCATGAAAACTTTCATTTGAGGATCGTTAATTGGACTTCCATCTCTAGATTTGCCTGAACTCATGGTTAGTATTCAAAGAGAAAACACTAAAAGATTTGAGTTATTGGTAATTCACTCCCTCACGTGTTTACACTCTTGAATCACTTCTTGCAATTCTTCCAATTGAACTTTAGAATCTTGGCCAACCAATTCAATTCAAAAGCACGTTTACAATTAAGGAATAAAACCTAAAAATGAAAGCAAGCACAAATTCTAGAAAGAAGACTCAAAACGAGATGGATAGTAGCACAAGAACATAAACAATGCACTACTTTAATTATCAATTAGAGTGTAGTAAACAAGCAAATACACCCTAACAATGTAATAGAAGCAATAGAAAGTTTAAACAAAAATAAAGAAACTAGAATTTAAAAGACAATTACTAGATATAATGTATGAATTTAGCTTACTACAAAGCAAACCAAATATGGACCTAATTAATTATATCCAAAACAAAGCAAGTAATCAAAGAAAAATCAAAAGAAAACAATTTTCTTACTAGGGTCAGAACCGAGCACGGGCGTGCTAGATGGAGCATGGGCGTGCGTTTAAGGCCTAATCCAACTAGTGGAAGTCAGGAACTAGCACGGGTGTGCTTGAGGTGAAGCACGGGCGTGCTGCCTTGTTTCCCTTTTCAATGCAACCCAATTTAAGTAGGATTCTTAAATTTGACAAAGGATTGTAGTAGATTTGCTTAATCTCAAAAGATATGGTCAACTAATCCTTATTATCTTATCCACAAGTAGTTAAGATTAGGTTTATCACAAGATTATAGTGGATAAACTAAATCCCATAAAATATGGTCAAATCCCTTAGGATTAGGCACAATCCCACAAAATATGGTCAAATCTTCTAAGGATTAGGAATAATCCCACAAAATATGGTCAAATCCCACAAAATAAGGTAAAATCCCTTTGAATTAGGATCAAATCCCTTGGATTTAGGAACAAAAACAAGATCCACACCAACAATTTTAATGGTGGACGAAAATTTTTATACTCTTTTTTTTTTTTTTTTTAGCCAACAAGATCTAAGATGACGCGGAACCCAATGAGAATAAATTTCATGAACTCAATGACAAGTTTTGGAAGAGATGCAAGATCAAACTAAACCCCTCTCTATGGCACCCAAAGCTTAAAGAAGCAAGAACACCAATAATAGAGAAAAAGAATAAGATAAACGCCACAAAGAATTGATAAGTTTACCTTGATTCTTGATGCAATTAGAAGAATGCAATCTCACACTCTCTAAAAACATGAACATGCCTAAGCATGAAGAATTAGTCTTTAATTCATTGAATAATTGTTGAATAATTACAAAATAACAAGCTATTTATACTAATCTAAGAGGTCCAGATCCTTAAAGGATTTAGAGTTAGCTAAGGAGTAGGATTTAGCAAATCTAAACCAACTAAGGATAAGACTTAACAAAATCATAACAACTTAAGGATTTGGAGATCTAATCCAAATCCACTAAAGATTGACTAAATCTAATCAAAATAAGGCTAACTAATCAAGGGTGGTCGAAATATTGGAGGCCCAACCCATTAACAAAGCAAAAACTCAAAAATAACTAACTAATATTTGAGAGGCAGACAGTTGCACGGTCCAGGGCATGCCAAGGCGCACGGGCGTGCGCGCATGTATGAGTGTTCCTCGCGAGAGGCACAGAAGTGCACGGTTTGGGGCGTGCTAATTGGCACGGGCGTGCGCGCATGCATGAGTTTCCCTTGCGAGAGGCAGTAGAGTGCACGGTCTGGGGCGTGCTATCTTGCACGGGCGTGCTTCTACAAGCCTTCAAGTCAAAGTTACTGTCCTTCAAGTCAAATTTACTGTAGCAGACGTGTCCAACTCAACATGTGCTTTCAATAATGTGAGAAACTTAGGTGTTCCCCATGCTTCCTTGAACTTTATGGTTGAGTGGTATCGATTCCGTATCATAAGATCTAAACTTCCAGAATTGAAACAAGAACGAAATTACTAAATTTAATTGAAGCAAAAACGAATTGAAACTAAACAAAAGAAAACAAACACAAAAGAAACAAGATGAAGAAGAAAACAAACACAAAAACAAGAAGAATAAGAAAACAAATAAACACAAACCCTAAAACTAAGATAAATAAGAATTTACCTTAATCTTTGGCTCTGATACCAAACTGACATGGAACCCTATGGAATATATTCCATGAACTCTATGACAAGTTTTGGAAGAGATCAAAGATCTAGAATAAACTCCCCTCTATGGCACCCAAAGCTTAAAGAAGCAAGAATACCAATAATAGAGTAAAAGAATAAGATAAACGCCACAAAGAATTAATAAGTTTACCTTGATTCTTGATGCAATTAGAAGAATGCAATCTCACACCCTCTAAAAACATGAACACGCCAAAGGCATGAAAGAAGAAGATCTCTCTTTTATTAATTGATTGAATAATTGTTGAATAATTACAAAATAATAAGCTATTTATACTAATCTAAGAGGTCCAGATCCTTAGAGGATTTAGAGTTAGCTAAGGAGTAGGATTTAGCAAATCTAAACCAACTAAGGAGTTGACTAACAAAATCATAATAACTTAAGGATTTGGATCTCTAGTCCAAATCCACTAAAGATTGACTAAATCTAAACAAAATAAGGCTAACTAATCAAGGGTGGCCGAAATATTGGAGGCCCAACCCATTAACAGTGCAAAAAACTCAAAATAAGCTAACTACATAAATGAGAGGCAGAGACAAGCACGGTCTGGGGTGTGCTATTTGGAACAGGCGTGCTTCAATGTAGGAGTTCCCTCGTGAGAGGCAGAGGGAAGCACGGCCTAGGTGTGCTATTTGGCACGGGCGTGCTTCAATGTAGGAGTTCCCTCGTGAGAGGCAAAGGGAAGCACGGCCTGGGTGTGCTATTTGGCACGGGTGTGCTTCAAGGTAGTTGTTTTCCTCAGATGAGGGCATGGCCTGGGGTGTGCCATCTAGCACGGGCGTGCTAACCAATTCATGTTCCCACTCAACATGTGCTTCTATTAATATTAAAGAACAGTTTCTTTCTTCTTCTTCTCAAGTAAGTATCATTTAATTTTATGTCTTTTATTCCTGCTATTGTTCGTAATTTATGTTTGCTTGATTTAACTAATCGCAATCAAATTCGTTTCCTTCGTGAAGTAATTATCGAAAATGGTATTGCTTTAGCTGATGAACATATCGAATCACATAATCAATACTGTAACTGTGAAGAAACTGAACGATTATTAGAACTATTCAATATTATTGTACGCTTCCTAGATCAACTTTTAAATTAAAAAAAAAAGTGTCTACCCTGGGACTATCGCAAAAAAAAAAAAAAAAAAAAAAAAAGTGTCTACTGTGGGACTATCTGGTATCAGAGCCTTGTTACTAAAAGTTTATTCAGATCAAAGTGAAACCCCAAGTCGCGTAACTGTAAGTGTCGTTGAAGCCGTGAGTTAAGGCGTGTTTGGCCAGGTGTAAATCGTTGACAGTGATCTGAGAGATGGATAAACTTTTTAGTGGCTTGTCTCGAAGTGCTAGTTCTAGTTCTATGGAGAGAACATTAAGAAAAAATAAAAATAAAGAAATAATTTTAGCTGAAAATTTAGATGTTAGTTTAAGTAATTGGAAGTTACCTACTGTGTCCTCTAATATGATTTATAAGTCAAATACAAATTTTCTTTTTAAATCTGATTATGTTGTGAAAACTGTGGAACAAGCAGTTCCAATTCATGAAGGATCTCAATCGTTTCCTTTGTTTTGTCAAGAATTAATTACAAAACATCAAGAAAAATATAATTTTTTGCATATTGGCATGGTTCAAGTAGCCTTAAAACCTGCTACAAGATTAGGACTAAACACAGCAGCAATTGTGTGTTTAAGAGATAAGAGACATAATAAGTTTCATGATTCTCTGTTAGGAGTAGTAGAATCATCATTATGTGATGGTCCTATTTACTTCTCTTGTTATCCAAACTTTACTCTGTCTCTAAGTGATCCACATTTAATGAAAGCCCTCTCTTTGGATATTCAAAGCTCTGGTTATGACAAGTTACCAGGATCTGAAAATATTATTCTGATTTATAGAATTCATTATAAGGCAATGAATACAGTCTTACCAAATCTCAGAGAAGAAACTACTAAATTGTTACTACCAAAAGGAGTAACAACTCTATTTGTTACAAATTTAGCAAAAGGAAATTTAGTAGTGCCAAAATCTATCCAATGGGATCAAGTAAAACTTCCTGAGAATTGGCTGTTAGAAGATGTAATCCAGCCTATTAAACCTGAATCTCGTGAATTAGATTCAGTAGAAGAATTACCAGAAGGGTCAGTTGCCCTACGGTTCTCAAGAAATAGAACTGTTAGAATAGAACCAAGAAGATCTTTTGCTGGGTATTCAAACCCATCAATAATAGAACCCTTACCACCTAGATCATCTAGTGATTCATGTACATCACTTCCTCGGTCTAGTTCAATTAGTGGGCTACACCGCACTGAAGAAAATATTGCACAGCCCACTTATGACATCAAAAGCCCAACTCCTTCAGACATGGGTTATGATAAAGAAAGCCTTAGATCTCAGCCCTTTAAAATTATGGTCTTAGATCAGGACTTGTCTGCTTTTGACAAATGGTTTGCTATGAATTTTAATGAAAATGAACAAGCCTTGTGGCTAAAGAAATATCACTTGTATAGAAGAAGACAAGGTACACAAAGCTTTGAAGCCTTTTTACAACATTACTTTTCCTTCAAAAATAAATCCTTCCCTGATTTTTCGAATCAAACCTTTATAGCCGGTCTGACTTCTGCCTATGCTACTTTCCATACTCCTCAGGGTACACTGAAACGTATCCATCCGCCTCTTGAACCCGTGACCTATGTCCATGAGCACTTGTCTGTCGACTGTGCTCCCTTTTCCCCGGGGGGGGGGGGGGGGAAGGAACCACTCTCACCCAAAAACAACACAACTTTACAAATTTGCACTTAGCTACTGTAGGTGACCAATTAAACCGTATAGAAAATCAATTAATCCATTTAAAACCTACTTTAGCCCAAGAAGCCACCACTTCTAAAATAGGAAGTCAAGAAAAAACAGTTTTGTTTAAACCTCCCATTCAACCAGAAGAATTCAAATTAAGCAACCAACAAGATGAATTGGTTGATGAAATTACAAAGAGATTAATGAAATTAAATCTTGATCAAAAGCAAAAATCTGTATTACCATTAACCATACCAACTGAGTCAGATAAAGAAGAATCTGAGAAAGAAGAATATCCAGATCAAGATATTTTACATCTGGAACAAAGCTTTAAAGAAGCTAATGAAATTAATAAAATCTCATATCCTAAAGCAAGAGGACATGTAGAAATGAAACCCTATTATGCTCGCCCATCTCCAATTAATATGCAGTATGAAGATACATCTTTTAATTATGTTCAGTATGATGGGAATTCAATAGTTGAATGGAATATTGATGGCTTATCTGATTATCAGATAAAGAATGTTCTCTAGTATATGACTATGTACGCTACTGCGTGTCGTACAAGAGGAAACATGATAGAGGAATTATGCAAGCCATAGTTGCGGGATTTGCTGGCCAACTGAAAGGTTGGTGGGATTTCTCGTTAACTCAAGAAGGAAAGAATCAAATTATTAATGCTGTGAAAAGAGAAGAGTATGTGGATGCAAATCAACAAAGACAAATAAGAGAAACCCCTGAAGCAGTGAATACATTGCTATATACCATAGGATTACATTTTATAGGATCTACCACAATGCATTTAGATAGATCCCATGAACAGCTCATGAATTTACACTGTCCTGATTTATCTCATTTTAAATGGTATAAAGATGTTTTTCTAACAGCTGTCTTAGCACGTGAAGATAGTCAGTATGATTTCTGGAAAGAGAAGTTTATTTCTGGATTACCTTCGCTGTTTGCCGAAAGAGTTAGAAATAAACTTAAAGAAAGAAATAATGGTATTATTCCATATCATACGTATACCTATGGGGAATTAGCGTCAGAGATAGTAACAGAAGGATTAGCCTTATGTAATGAAATTAAAATACATAGGCAAATGAAAAAAGAGAAACTGACAGGAAAAAGAATGTTAGGAGAATTTTGTGAATAGTTTGGGTATGAACCATTATGGAAGTCATCCAAGAAAAAAGAAAAATATAGACGTCCTTTGCGAAAAACAAGAAAAGAAAAATATTATGAAAAGAAAAGGGAGTCTAGTACCAAAGGCCCAAAGAAACATCAGCAAACAAGGCAGAAGGCAAAAAGAAAAGATAAATCCCAAATTGCCTATTATAGATGAGGGCGCATAGGACACTATGCTAATAAATGTAGAATGAAACAACAGATACAAGCTCTAACCATCGATGAAGAGCTCAAGAATTCATTAACGAAATTATTCATTACTGATACTGATTCTGAAAAAGAAAATGAAATAAATGTTGTAGATTATATAGAAGAATCTGACCAAGAAGTTCTGTCAGATAAACATTCTGATTGTGATGGTCAATGTGACTATTACAAATCATTATGTGCTATGAATGGATTATATGTGCTAACCAAGAAAGATACATTAATTTTAGATCTTATTGATCAACTCCCAAATGATCAGAAGAGGCAACAATTAGAAACATATTTAACTTTACAAGATGATACAGCCTCAACATCTCAAGAAACTCCACTTCTAAAGAAATTAGAAGATAAGAATCCTGTTTACAATATTCAAGAAATCTTTGAACGAATCAAAAATACAAAAGCCAATAGAGAACCTACTCTTAAAGAATTAAGAGGAGAAATGAATCAAATGAAAACAGAAATACAGCAGTTAAAAGATAGAGTGGCTTTTTTGGAAATATTAAATAAAGAAGATTATGAAGATCCAACAACGCCACACGAAATTAATCAATTACAGTATGTCAACCTTGTAGATAAAGTTATCACCCAGAAGTGGCATACTAAAGTCACTATTGTTGTGCATAAAGAATATATTTTTAAAATAATAGCCTTAATCGATTCAGGTGCAGACTTGAATTGTATTAACGAAGGCTTAGTTCCACCAAGATATTTTGTGAAAACAGTCAAAGAATTAAATACTGCAGATGGAAGTAAAATGACAGTCCGCTACAAGCTACAGAATACAGCAATATGTAATAAAGGAATTTGCTTTCAATTACCATTTATAATGGTAAAAGGGTTATCTCATCCAGTAATCCTTGGCAATCCTTTCTTGCATATGCTATACCCGATCAAGAAAATATCGGAGCAAGGAATCACTACAGAACTTGAAGGTCAAGAAATTACTTTCAAATTTATCACTCAACCAAGAGTTAAAGAAATTGATGTCATTAAAACTAAATTAGGAACCAAACAAAAGTTCTTAGCATCCTTAGCTCAAGAAGTAAAAGGTAAAGATATTCAAGAAAAAATAGAAACAAAATATCAAGCCCAAATCAATGATATACAAAAGAAAATAGAGGCTACAATTTGTTCAGAAAATCCGATTGCTTTCTGGGCACGAAAAAAGCATATAGTTACTTTGCCCTATGAGCCGGATTTTAATGAAAGGAACATACCAACAAAGGCCCGGCCCATTGCTATGGGACCTCAACATTTAGAAATCTGTAAAAAAGAAATTTCCAGCCTGCTAGAAAAGGGCTTAATTAGACCCAGTCAAAGCCCATGGAGTTGTGCAGCCTTTTATGTGGAAAATAATGCAGAATTGGAACGTGGAGTTCCAAGGCTCGTTATTAATTATAAACCCCTAAATAAGGTTTTGCGTTGGATTCAATATCCGCTCCCCAATAAAAGGGATTTGCTAAATCGCCTTTATAATGCTCAGATTTTTTCAAAATTCGATATGAAATCAGGCTATTGGCAAATTCAAATTGCAGAGCAAGATCGATATAAAACCGCATTTACAGTTCCATTTGGCCAATATGAATGGAATGTAATGCCATTCGGTCTCAAGAATGCTCCCTCTGAATTTCATAAGATAATGAATGATATCTTCACTCCTTATACGACCTTTTCGATAGTCTATATTGATGACGTACTCATTTTTTCAGAAAATATAGAAAAACATTTTTATCAATATAGCACAACAAAATGGTTTAGTAGTTTCTGCCAAAAAGATAAAACTTTTTCAAACTACTATTCGTTTTTTAGGACATAATATTGCAAACCAGACTATTATTCCTATTAATCGTGCTATTGAGTTTGCAGATAAATTTCCTGATGAAATTAAAGATAAGACTCAACTACAGCGATTTTTAGGAAGCCTTAATTATGTCAGTGATTTTTATCCTTTATTGGCTCAAGATGCAAAGCCATTATTTGAACGGCTAAAGAAAACGCCACCTGTTTGGACAGATGAGCATACCTTAGCTGTAAAGAAAATAAAGTCAAAAGTGAAAACAATTCCTTGTCTGGCTATACCCCATCCAGATGCTTTTAAGATAGTGGAAACTGACGCATCCAATATTGGATACGATGGAATCCTAAAACAGCACCTAAATAAAAAAGAATCATTAGTGCGCTTTACTAGTGGTGTCTGGACTGGCCCACGAGTCAACTACTCTACAGTTAAAAAAGAAATTTTAGCTATAGTGCTTTGCGTTCAAAAATTTGAATCAGATTTATTAAATCAAAAATTTCTGATTCGAGTAGATTGCAAAAACGCTAAAGATATTCTCTTTAAAGACGTAAAGAATATCGCGTCGAAACAAATCTTTGCACGTTGGCAAGCTATTTTATCTGTGTTTGATTTTGATATTGAATTCATTAAAGGAGAAAATAATGCGTTACCTGATTTTCTAACAAGAGAATTTCTTACAGGAACAGTCTCCATTAATGAGTTCCAAAAGAAGACTTGCTGAAACTTCGAGCCGTGCTCAAGACCTTGAAAAGCCACGACCAGATGCTTATGAAGCTAGCATCCTCAGTCCTCATGAAGATGGTCTTCCATTAATTCCAATCAGTCATAATTTTTTAATACCAATGGCTAAAGAACATAGCCAAATGATCCCACATGAAGCAGCAAAGCTGTATACCAAGAATCATTTTACTAATCTCTATTTGCCTAAAGATTATCTTTATTATCAGGCAATTTTAGAAGCTACAGGATCAGTAATTTTTACCCCTACAGTTCGCGGAGAAGGCAAATGGGCTTACAGTAAGTTCGTCATTAAACGCGTGTTTGCTTCTGAAGACTGGGGAACTGATCCCTTCCAAACCAAAGAACTTCATCATGGCCGACCAAGGTATTTTAATTATTTTGATTATATGGAAGCCTGGTCAGGTGCTCTTTGTTACGATAAACGACAGCGCAAATTTAGTTGGTTTATCGTCTTTAACCTAGCTAAAGAAGAATGGGACCTACCTCTATGGTTTCAAGAATGGTTTTACCATTGGGGTCTTTTCCCAATAGCTATGCCAGACAAAGTAAGGACTATTTATGAAAACTTCTATGACACAAACTGTTCCCTTAATAATCCAAGACTTACTTTCACCATCATCTATAAAATTCCTTGGATCATTAAATGGGACTATCAAATAGCCATAAAGAAACAATTAAAATTGGAAGAAACTAAAGTTGAAATTCCATGGCTCGTACGAAGAATCCTTTTACGCTGGTGGGACAAATGTAATTTTTTCAATCCACCATCTGTATACGCTGTTGAAGGAATTATTGATTTTGCTAAAAAACCTAGCCCTATGAAAGTTTCTTCTGAAGTGACCTCACCACTGAATTTATCTCAATTGTTTAAAGAAGTCTTAACAAATATTCCTAAAGAAGAAGTTAGGAAACAATTATTTAAAATTTTAGAAGAAGATGAACCTATTTCGAAAACTAAAGATAAGGAAAAAGCTGAATCCTCTAAATCTAGGCATGATCGCCTAAAAGAAAAGGAGATTGCGAAGGATTCCACTGACTCATCCAACAGTGACACAAAGATGGATGATCTGTTCATTGACAGCCAGGACCCATATGACTTTTCCTAAAGAAAACAAGCAAAACGACAAAAGGAGTTGATGTGTGATTTGTTCTTGAATGTATAAGGACATGGTTGCTCCATACTTCTTTGCAAGGCTCCTTGTGATTGGTCCACTAGGAAGTGCTAATGGATTGCCATTGTTGCGGTCCTTGTTCCCTTGACCATCATAGGTGTTTGGTGATAGTGGATCCGTATCACCATGGTTGAGTGGTAGCAAATCCGTATCAGGTTATGCTATGTTTTGGTGGGAACAATTGCTATTAAATAGAAAAAGAAAAGGAATGCAACCTGTACCACCATGGGAGATCATGAAGGAGTTGATGCACCAAAAATTTGTCCCTACTCATTACCTTAGGGATTTTAGCAATAAGTCAGGAAGGGTGCAAGGAAGGAAAAATGTGGATTACCTCAATAGTTATTCATTCACAAAGGATGGATGGATGACTGGCCCAAGATCATGTTCCTCAAAAGAAGCGTGTGAAGACCAATGCAGAAATCAAAATATGAGTTTTGAAGCTGTCAATAAAGAAAAAGAGTGTAAAAATAAAATAAGTGAAAATATACAGAGTGAAAATAAAAAGAAAGAGAGAGAAGAAAAGGAAAAACAAATTCAACCTCTAATTGTACCTTTGTGCAAAGAAGTTTGTTTGACCATCAATGATCCTAATCCATCTTTTCCAAGTGTGTTTGTTGATCCTTTGCAAGAATTTGAAGATGTGTTTCCAGAAGAGGATTGCCAATCTTCAATTGAAGATAAAAAGATGGTTCTTGATCCATTATCACCTCAAGAAGTATATGAAGATCAAAGGAAGGTAATTGAGAGAGAAAGAGAGGTTTGAGCCTTGAGGAAAAATGAGAATGAGATTTCAAAAGAACCTGAATGTGAAAAGAGTGAAGAAAAAGAGGAAAAAGAGGCCATAAAAGATACAAAATAAATTAATGGCCCAATTGTGAGTGAAAAAGAGAAACAAATTGTGTATGTGAAAAAAAGAGAGATCCAAAACAGTGTGAGTGAAGGTAGACCGGTCCTAATGATTCGGTTTAAGGATTTTTTGCATAATTTGACTAACATTGACACTTCTTCTCTACCCTTCTAGTTCTGTTTCTTTGTTGCAGGGATTCCCTAATGGTAAGAAGAAGCCTACATTGGTGAAGGAGATGCACGCTAAGGCTAGGATTCATATGAACATGAAGAACAAAGGCTATGCCAACCGTGCCAACAAGAGAAGAAGGCATGATGTGTTTAAACTTGGAGATTGGGTTTGGGTACATTTTCGCAAGGAAAAGTTTTCCAACCAAGGAAAGATTAAGCTTGATGAACGTGGAGATGGTCCATTCCAAGTGGTGGAGCATGTTGATGACAACACCTACAAGATAGGCTTACCAGGTGAGTATGGTGTTTCCATTACTTTCAATGTTAGTGACTTGTCTCCTTTTGACATGGATGCAGATTTGAGGACAAATCTTTTCAAGGAAAGGGGGAATGATATGAATCCGCCATCACTCATCCATGGAACTCAAGGGAGCAAGGAGAACAACATGAAAAATCCATTAGTGCTACCTAGTGGATCAATTACAAGAAATCATGCAAAGAAGTATGGAGCAACCATGGAGATCAAGAGAGCATGGATACCTCAACTTCTAACTAAGATTCGAGGACGAATCTTTTCGAGGAAAGGGGGAATGATACGGAATCGATACCACTCAACCATAGATCTCAAGGAAGCATGGGGAACACCTAAGTTTCTCACATTAATGGAAGCACATGTTGAGATGGAATCTGAAATCCAGCATATGGCATGCCCTGGCCATACTAGAGCCTAACTTTGGCGTAATAAGTGATACGGATCGGATCAAAGAATGAGATATAAGTTCGCCTCTATGGCACCCCACGTTTATAATGAAACGGAAACACCAATAATCGAGATTAAATGCTCTATGGCACCCCACGTTTATAATGAAACGATAACACCAATAATCGAGCAAAGAACAAGATAAATGCCACAATTGAGTTGATAAGCTTACCCTAATTCTTGATGCAATTAGAGGAAGCAATCTCTCACTATCACTCTGTGCAAAGGAGAACAAGCAAAGCTTGAACAAATGAAGTTTTCAATATCTCAAAGTTGTCTTATTACATGGAAGACAAGCTATTTATACTAAAACAAGAAACTAGGCTCAACAAAGCACAAAACACACACAAAACATGCCTTAAGTTCAAAATGGGCTAAAACTCGCACTGTAGCACTGTAGCGCTTCTGAGTACCTGTAGCAGTTTACTGTAGCAAAGTCAAACTAATTGGCACGGACACTGTAGCAGCGTGCTTTCCTCCACTTAAAGAGCCACCAACAACATTAGAAGCTTAGGAATGCCTTCAAGTTCCTCACAACACTTGTTGAATGCGACATCATGCAGTTCTTGTGTGATTTGGGCTTGAACAAATGATGATATGGCTGCCCCATATCGCTTGGCATGGCTCCTTGTAATCGGTCCAATAGAAAGCACCAATGGATCTCCTTCGTCGTTCGCCATGCCTCCTTGCGATCCACTGACGAGTGATGATGGATCCGTATCAATAAGTTAGCCCATTTTTGTTAGTTTTGAGTTGTAATGTTGTTAATGGGTTGGGCCACCCTTTTAATTTTTATCCTTATTTGGTTTGGATTAATTATTCCTCCTTATCCTTAGTTGGTTTGGATTAATTATTCCTTATTCTTAATTTGTTTGGATTAGTTAGTCCTTATCTGATACGGATCCACTACCACCAACCACCTATGGAACCACAAAGAATTGATAAGTTTACCTTGATTCTTGATGCAATTAGAAGAATGCAATCTCACACTCTCTCTAAAGCAGGACATGCCAAAGGCATGAAGAAGAAGTCTATTCATTGATTGAATAATAATTATGAATACAATATAACAAGCTATTTATACTAATTCTAAGAGGTCCTGATCCTTAAAGGATTTAGAATAAATAATCTAAATCAGCTAAGGATAAGGATTTAGCAAATCTAAACCAACTAAGGATATGACTAACAAATCTTAACAACTTAAGTATTTGGATAACTAATCCAAATCAACTAAAGATTAGCTAAATCTAAACAAATCTAGGATAAGGAATAATTAATCCAAACCAACTAAGGATAAGGAATAATTAATCCAAACCAACTAAGGATAAGGACTAACTAATCCAAACAAACTAAGGATAAGGAATAATTAATCCAAACAAACTAAGGATAAGGAATAATTAATCCAAACCAACTAAGGATAAAAATAAAAGGGTGGCCCAATTAATTGTGGCCCAACCCATTAACAACATTACAACTCTCGTATGGCCAGGGCATGCCATATGCTGGAATTTCAGATTCCATCTCAACATGTGCTTCCATTAATGTGAGAAACTTAGGTGTTCCCCATGCTTCCTTGAGCTTTATGGTTGAGTGGTATCGATTCCGTATCAGCTTATATATTTATAGGCATAGAGCCTTATCCTAAGCAATCCAAGGAACCAATAGGAATAATCCATGTGGCATCCTTATCTTATCTTATCTAATGTAATCAAACTAGCCAATGGTAGGAGACCATGTGGCGATCTTATCTTCTAGCTTAATAATGCAAAGGAATCTTATCCTAGACATAATAATGTGGGAGGGCCCACGATAGAGACACATACATTATTACATAAGGACAAAAGGGAAAAGACAAACATATAACCATTACACAAAAAGTGAAAGGGGACAATGATGGTGAAAATAGGGCCATAGGCGTGCTAGTGCAGTGTCCTTTAGCACCATCCACTTTTGTTGATGGGTTCATGCTCTGAATAGTCTTCATTTGAGTCATCTGAGGGAGTGTCATAATAGGAGCGGCGTCTTCTTTGTCGTCTTTCATAGTCACGCATTTCAAGGGGGTCTGGTTCTTCGTAGCCAGGGACATCAAGGATGTCAGGATTAGGTTGAGGAGGTTGAGACTGTTGAAGTCATGGTGATCGTCTTGGTAGGAGTGCATCAATCTATTGAGAAGTCATTGGAGTGTCAGGTGGTTGAGAATCTTGAAACTCTAAGCCAAGAGGGCCAGGTGGTCCTTGTGAGGGTCCAGGTTCAGTTGAGGGTCCAGGTGTCAAGTCTGCATAGGAAAACATTCTTCGTGGGTCTGTGTCTTGTCGGTGCATGCTAACCATGGGAATGTATAGGTTTGTAGAATTATTAAGTGAATTTCCATGAATTAACAGTGCGTTTTTAATGTGCAAAGAAGATTCTTCAAAACGACAAGGGAGATTTTTCCAATGAGTAATAGTGGTGACAATGGTACCAGAGGAATCATATTGTCGTCTCAGGAACAAGATGGCCATGTATTTTTTAGCTTTAGTGAAATCAGGATGAGTAAACAAATTATCTTGATGAATCCAAGCTTTGAGTTTGTACTGCCATGAGGAAATATTTTCAAACAATTGGAAGAATTGCCAAGCAGGATGACGATGGTTTTCTTCTCTATGTAAAAACCAAAGAGTTGGGAGAAGTGGAATTTCTACAGGAAGATGATAGAGGGTGGTGAGACACCAGAGGTACCAGAACTCATTATCTGTGTGAGGAAATGACTCATTGATAGTGGGGAACAATCTCGAAGGAAAAGGAGCAGAGAAATCATTTGGATGTGGAAGTACTTGAGGATAAAGCTCAATTATTTTTCTGTAAATCCACATGTCACGTTCTTGAGATGAGAGGCCTTGTGGCATTTGTGGGTGAGGTGTACCTTGTAAAAAGTAGGCCATGCCAACAAAAGGATAAGTGATCTTGATAATGGATGAGACACGGGAGACTAGTTTAGAAACTCTTAACAGGAAATCAGGGATAAGATTGGTTTTTCCTTTTATGTGCTGTACTTCAAAGTCATAGCGGGAAACCATTCTTTTAATCTGAGTAAGTGTTTATCAGGAAGATTTTTACCTTTAAAATCAAGGATCTTTGGAAAAGAGGATTTGTCAAGGCGAATACTAAAATGCCGGGAAGCTAGAAAGAACTCACATTTTTGAATTCCATATTTGACTGCAAGGATTTCTTTGTAATTGGAATGATAATGGCACTCAGCATCTTTAAATTTTCCAGAAGCATATTTGATACGGATCCACTATCACCAATCACCTATGGAGCTCAAGGGAACAAGGACCACAACAATGGCAATCCATTAGTACTTCCTAGTGGACCAATTACAAGGAGCCGTGCAAAGAAATATGGAGCAACCATGTCCTTATACATTCAAGAACAAGTTACACAAGAGCTCCATGAACTTGCTTTCAACAAGTGCTATGAAGAACTTGAAGGAACACCTAAGTTTCTCACATTAATGGAAGCACATGTTGAGATGGAATTTGAATTTCCAGCATATGGCACGCCCAGACCGTGCTAGGTTAGCACGCCCGTGCAAGGTGGCACACCCCAGGCCATGCAAGTCTCTGACTCTTGCGAGGAAAAACTTACCTTGAAGCACGCCCGTGCGCATTGGCACGCCCCAGGCCATGCCCGCCTCTGCCTCTAGCTAGATTAGTTAGTTTATTTTGAGTTTTAACAATGTTAATAGGTTGGGCCTCCTATAATTCGGCCACCCTTGGTTATTTTCCTTGATTTGTTTAGATTTGGTCAATCTATAGTTGATTTGGATTAGTTAACCAAATCCTTAAGATGTTTAGATTTGCTAGTCTTATCCTTAGTTGATTTAGATTTGCTAAATCCTAATCCTTAGCTGATTTAGACTAACTATTCTAAATCCTCTAAGGATCAGGACCTCTTAGAATTAGTATAAATAGCTTGTTATATTGTATTCATTCAGCAACAATTAATCAATGAAATAGAAGTTCTTCAACTTGTTCATGCTTAGGCGTGTTCTTTGCTTTAGAGAGAGTGTGAGATTGCATTCTTCTAATTGCATCAAGAATCAAGGTAAACTTATCAATTCACTTGTGGCGTTTATCTTATTCTTTTTACTCTATTATTGGTGTTCTTGCTTCTTTAAGCTTTGGGTGCCATAGAGGGGAGTTTAGTTTGATATTTGATCTTTTCCAAATCTTGTCATAGAGTTCTTGGAATAAATTTCCATAGGGTTCCGCGTCAGTTTGGTATCAGAGCCAAAGATTAAGGTAAATTCTTATTTATCTTAGTTCTAGGGTTTATGATTATTTGTTTTCCTGTTTTTCCTTATTTTCGTGTTTGTCCTCTTGTTTGTTAGTTTTAACTTTGAATTTGCATCAATTGTGTTAGTTAATTTCGTTCTTGTTCAAAAAAAAAAAATTTTGGAAGTTGTGATCTTAGATCTTGTTAATTAGATTTCCAAAAAAAAAAAAAAAGAGTAAAAAACAATTCGTCCACGATTGAAGCCACCCTTGAAGGTTGAGTCGTTGTGTGGATTTTGTTCCCGATTCTTAGGGATTTGTTCTTAATTCTTAGGGATTTGACCTTATTTTGTGGGATTAAGTTTATCCACCATAATCTCTTGATAAAATCTAATCTTAACTACTTTGTGGATAAGATAACAAGAATTAGTTGTCCATATCTTTTGAGATTAAGCATATCCACTACAATCCTTGTCAAAATCTAAATCCTACCTAAGTTGTGATAAGGATATGGACCCCTAGCTTCGCCCCAAAAGCTAACTTGTAGGGGAAGGACTGAACCCAACCTCATACGCTAGCCCAAGATGTACTCTACGGGTGATGTGGGACGCATCATCCCTACCCCCATAAGACTCAACAGCCTCAGTCGGCATTCTGACGAACCACATTGACGCGGAACCTAATGGAAATAAATTCCATGAACTCTATGACAAGATTTGGAAGAGATCCAAGATCTAAATAAATTCCCCTCTATGGCACCCAAAGCTTAAAGAAGCAAGAACACCAATAATAGAGTAGAAGAATAAGATAAACGCCATAAAGAATTGATAAGTTTACCTTGATTCTTGATGCAATTAGAAGAATGCAATCTCACACCCTCTGAAAACATGAACACGCCTAAGCATGAAGAAGAAGATCTCTCTTTGATTAATTGATTGAATAATGTTGAATAATTACAAAATAGCAAGCTATTTATACTAATCTAAGAGGTCCATGACGCGGAACCCAATGAAAATAAATTTCATGAACTCAATGACAAGTTTTGGAATAGATCAAAGATCTAGAATAAATTCCCCTCTATGGCACCCAAAGCTTAAAGAAGCAAGAACACCAATAATAGAGTAAAAGAATAAGATAAACGCCACAAAGAATTGATAAGTTTACCTTGATTCTTGATGCAATTAGAAGAATGCAATCTCACACTCTCTAAAACATGAACACGCCTAAGCATGAAGAAATAGTCTTTAATTCATTAATTGTTGATCCCTCAAAATTTACAAAATAACAAGCTATTTATACTAATCTAAGAGGTCCAGATCCTTAGAGGATTTAGAGTTAGCTAAGGAGTAGGATTTAGCAAATCTAAACCAACTAAGGAGTTGACTAACAAAATCATAACAACTTAAGGATTTGGATATCTATTCCAAATCTACTAAAGATTGACTAAATCTAAACAAAATAAGGCTAATTAATCAAGGGTGGCCGAAATATTGGAGGCCCAACCCATTAACAAAGCAAAAAAACACAAAATAAGCTAACTAGCTTCCTTCGCGAGCGCGAGCTTCACATACGCGAGCGCGACCACACCTCGCGAGCGCGACCACACCGTGCGCGAGCGCGAGAAGCGCAAAGGAGAGGCAGAGAGTTAGGCAGCGCAAGTCGCGAGCGCGATTCCAACATGCGCGAGCGCGAGCGACACTCGCGAGCGCGAACCTTCACTGCGCGAGCGCGAGAAGCGCAAAGGAGCTCTTGCTATCCAAACATGGTTCCCACTCAACTTGTGCTTCTATTAATGTGAGAAACTTAGGTGTTCCTTCAAGTTCTTCATAGCACTTGTTGAAAGCAAGGTCATGGAGCTCTTGTGTGATTTGTTCTTGAATATATAAGGACATGGTTGCTCCATACTTCTTTGCACGGCTCCTTGTAATTGGTCCATTAGGAAGTGCTAATGGATTGCCATTGTTGTGGTCCTTGTTTCCTTGAGCTCCATAGGTGGTTGGTGGTAGTGGATCCGTATCATCCCCCCCTTCTTTAAAAAGATTTGTCCTCAAATCTGCATCCATGTCAAAGGGAGACAAATCACTAATATTAAAAGTTGCAGAAACATTATACTCACCTGGTAAGTCTATTTTGTAGGCATTGTCATTGATGCGTTTTAAGACTTGGAATGGCCCATCTCCACGTGCATCTAGCTTATTCTTCCTTTGGTTGGGAAATCTTTCCTTGCGAAAGTGTACCCAAACCCAATCACCTGGCATAAGTACTAACTTCTTCCTGCCCTTGTTGGCTTGATTAGCATATTGCTTGTTCCTCTTTTCTATGTTGGCTCTAGCCTTCTCATGTAAAGACTTCACCAATTCTGCCTTTTTCTCACCATCTAGATTAGAAAGTTCATTCAAAGGTAAAGGAACAAGATCTAATACAGTTAGTGGATTAAAGCCATAAACAAGTTCAAATGGGCTAAAACCTGAGGTAGAATGTATGCTACGATTATATGCAAACTCAATGAATGGCAAACAATCTTCCCAAGTTTTCAAGTTCTTACCCACAATAGCACGAAGCAATGTTCCTAACGTTCTATTCACAAGTTCAGTTTGTCCATCTGTTTGTGGATGACAAGTTGTAGAATAAAGTAATTTAGTTCCAAGTTTACCCCACAAAACCCTCCAAAAGTGTGAAAGAAACTTTGCATCCCTATCAGAAACTATTGTTCTTGGTACCCCATGCAATCTTACCACTTCTTTAAAGAATAATTCAGCAACATTATTGGCATCATCAGTTTTATGACAAGGAATAAAATGAGCCATCTTGCTAAATCTATCAACAACAACAAATATGCTATCTTTACCACGTTTAGTCCTAGGTAATCCAAGTACAAAGTCCATAGATATATCAATCCAAGGAGAACTAGGAACAGGTAAAGGCATGTATAATCCATGAGGCATAGACTTAGATTTGGCCTGTTTACAAGTAATACAAGAGTTACAAACCCTCTCTACATCTTTAATCATATGAGGCCAATAGAAGTGTTCATTCAACATATCATAAGTCTTATGTACCCCAAATGACGCGGAACCCAATGAAAATAAATTTCATGAACTCTATGACAAGTTTTGGAAGAGATCAAAGATCTAGAATAAACTCCCCTCTATGGCACCCAAAGCTTAAAGAAGCAAGAACACCAATAATAGAGTAAAAGAATAAGATAAACGCCACAAAGAATTGATAAGTTTACCTTGATTCTTGATGCAATTAGAAGAATGCAATCTCACACTCTCTAAAAACATGAACACGCCTAAGCATGAAGAAGTAGTCTTTAATTCATTGAATAATTGTTTTTTTATAATTACAAAATAACAAGCTATTTATACTAGTCTAAAAGGTCCAGATCCTTAAAGGATTTAGAGTTAGCTAAGGAGTAGGATTTAGCAAATCTAAACCAACTAAGGATAAGACTAACAAAATCATAACAACTTAAGGATTTGGATGTCTAATCCAAATCTACTAAAGATTGACTAAATCTAAACAAAATAAGGCTAATTATTCAAGGGTGGCCGAAATATTGGAGGCCCAACCCATTAACAAAGCAAAAACTCAAAATAAGCTAACTAACTTAATGAGAGGCAGTGACAAGCACGGCCTGGGTGTGCTATTTGGCACGGGCGTGCTTCAATGTAGGAGTTCCCTCTTGAGAGTCAGAGGGAAGCACGGCCAGGGTGTGCTATTTAGCACGGGGGTGCTTCAGAGTCAGACGAGGGCACGGCCTGGGGTGTGCCATCTAGCACGGGCGTGCTAACCAATTCATGTTCCCACTCAACATGTGCTTCTATTAATGTGAGAAACTTAGGTGTTCCTTCAAGTTCTTCATAGCACTTGTTGAAAGCAAGGTCATGGAGCTCTTTTGTAACTTGTTCTTGTATGTGTAAGGACATGGTTGCTCCATACTTCTTTGCACGGCTCCTTGTAATTGGTCCACTAGGAAGTGCTAATGGATTGCCATTGTTGTGGTTCTTGTTCCCTTGAGCCCCATAGGTGGTTGGTGGTAGTGGATCCGTATCATCCCCCTCTTCTTTAAAAAGATTTGTCCTCAAATCTGCATCCATGTCAAAGGGAGACAAATCACTAACATTAAAAGTTGCAGAAACACCATACTCACCTGGCAAGTCTATCTTGTAGGCATTGTCATTGATGCGCTCTAAGACTTGGAATGGACCATCTCCACGTGCATCTAGCTTACTCTTCCTTTGGTTGGGAAATCTTTCCTTGCGAAAGTGTACCCAAACCCAATCACCTGGCATAAGCACCAACTTCTTTTTGCCCTTGTTTGCTCTTTCAGCATATTGCTTGTTCCTCTTTTCTATGTTGGCTCTAGCCTTCTCATGTAAAGATTTCACCAATTCTGCCTTTTTATCACCATCTAAATTAGAAAGTTCATTCAAAGGTAAAGGAACAAGATCTAATACAGTTAGTGGATTAAAGCCATAAACAAGTTCAAATGGACTAAAACCTGAGGTAGAATGTATGCTACGATTATATGCAAACTCAATGAATGGCAAACAATCTTCCCAAGTTTTTAAGTTCTTGCCCACAATGGCACGAAGCAATGTTCCTAAAGTCCTATTCACAACTTCAGTTTGTCCATCTGTTTGTGGATGACAAGTTGTAGAATAAAGCAATTTAGTTCCAAGCTTACCCCACAAAACTCTCCAAAAATGTGAAAGGAACTTTGCATCCCTATCTGAAACTATAGTTCTTGGTACCCCATGTAATCTTACTACTTCTCTAAAGAATATATTAGCAACATTATTGGCATCATCAGTTTTATGACAAGGAATAAAA